>NW_028261384.1:131168900-131358900 GCF_051295495.1 Thamnophis sirtalis
TTGAATGTCCTCTGCAGTTGATGCGGCTATGTCTTGATTCTAGAACAATGAGCAGGCACTCTCTTCTGACTGAATCTTCCCAAGAGCATGAAACAAAATCCTTGTTCCAGCAAGAAATCCTTTTATTCATTTACAGTGAATTCTGCCCATTCACAACAAAGTCTTTCAAAGGAGGAATTATGTGCTGTTAATTTTACCATAGAGTTAACCAAATAAAAACTTTAATGAGTACCTTTTCTCCTAAAAGGCGAGGAAGGGTTCTTGCACGTTAGTTTTTTCTTAATTTCGGGAAAGCGTTTGTCTTTTTTCACACCAGGCTTCCATTGAAAATAGCAATAAGCACTTAGACTTACCGTATTTTTCAGAATATAAGACACACCGGAGTATAAGACACACCAAGATTTTGAAGAGGCAAATTAAAAAAAAAAAGTTTTTGCACTCTGCAGGCCTCCCAAAAATGGCCCGTTTTTTGTGAAAACAGCTCCGGTTTTTGTCAAAGAAAAAGGGCATGCATAGCCTTTAGGATGCTTGTAGAGTGCTCCTGGGGCTCGGGGGGGGGGGGAATGAGCAAAAAACAGCCCATTTTTCATGAAAACGGGCCCATTTTTTGTCAAAAATAAGGGCATAGCCTTTAGGAGGCTTGTAAAGTGCTCCTGGGAGCTGGTGGGGGCAAAAAACAGCCTGTTCTTTGCTCATTTTTGCCCTTTCCAGCCCCCAGGAACACTCTGGAAGCCCCCTAAAGGCTATGCACAGCAACTTTTGCAAAGGGGGCGGGATTTCAGGAGGCAAAAAATGCTGTATTCAGTGTATAAGACACACCCAGATTTTCAGCCTCTTTTTTGAGGGAAAAGGCTGTGTCTTATACTCCGAAAAATATGGTATATATCACTTCCCAGTGCTTTTATACAGCCCTCTCTAAAGCGGTTTACAGAGTCAGCATCTTCCCCCCACCCCCCAACAATCTGAGTCCTCCTTTTACCAACTTCGGAAGGATGGAAGGCTGCGCCAACCTTGGTCCCGGTTTAGATTTGAACTGCCAAATTGCAGGCAGCTGGCAGTCAGCAGAAGTAGCCTGCAGTAGTGCACTCTAACCACTGCGCCACCCGGCTCTTAAATAAATCAACAATTGCAGGCAGTCCTCGGTTAATGAATCCCTGCAGTTGATAAGTTAGTAACACATGGCTGTTAAGTGAATCTGGCTTCCCAGAGCTTCAGTTGTGTCACGTAGAACAGAAGGAAGCCTGTCCCGAAAGTGCTTTTTTCAAGAGGCAACTGGACTCCCTTGTTTTTCTTTGAAGACGTTTCGCTTCTCATCCCAGAAGCTTCTTCAGCTCCGACTTTCTCTTTGTTCATCTCTAGTGAGGCTGAAGCTTCTCCGGGTTTTTTCCTTTTATAGGACAAACGAGCCGTGGAGCGCTTGAACCTGGAGAAGGTCTTCCACCCATTCATCGCGGGGGCCTTCAACAAAACGGTCCAGGAAATCATGCAGGAGACAGGGGCACGCATCAACATCCCGCCACCCAGCGTCAGCAAAGATGAGATCATCATTACTGGGGAGAAGGAACCTGTCTCCCAGGCTCTTCTGCGTATCCGCAAAATCTACGAGGACAAGGTAGTGCTTGGGAGACCTCTCGGGGGTGGGGGGTGGGGGGCGGAGGGTCCACACTATTGCAGTATCTGTCGCCATATTTCTTATTCCGCTCTGGCAGCAGTTTTCTTCCTTGTCTCTTCAAGTTTCCATCCCTTCTCAGAGGCAGAGTAGCTGGGATTGTGTTGGGGAGAGATTGGCAAAGCCAGGGGGAGGAGTCAAATGGGGAATTAGTTTAGAATCTCTATGTAGCCACAAGGAAACAAAAGCCAATCTCCCTTGAATGCTATTGAACCTTACCCAGGTACAGACGCTTAGTCTGAAATGATTCCTGTGAACAATAAAATGCGAAATCGAATCCTTCACATGGAGGCCTGATTGTTCACACATGACAGATTGGGAGCAAAAACATTTCCAAGTTATTGGGTGTGAGTTCATAAAGTCCTCAAGTTAGAAGGGGCTAAGGTAAAGGTTTCCCTCGCGCATATGTGCTAGTCATTCCCAACTCTAGGGGGCAGCGCTCACCTCTGTTTCAAAGCCGAAGAGCCAATGCTGTCCGAAGATGTCTCTGTGGTCATGTGGCCGTCATGACTAAGGTGCATGGAATGCGATTACTTTCCCACCAAAGGTGGTTCCTATTTTTCTAGTTGCACTTTTACATGCTTTCGAACTGCTAGATTGGTAGAAGCTGGGAGAAATAACGGGAGCTCACTCCATTATGCGGTGCTAGGGATTCGAACCGCCGAACTGCCAATCTTTTTTTTATATATATATATTTTTATTCACATGACTGCCAAGCCACTCCCACCTGGTCACACGGCTGGCAAGCCACTTCCACCTGGTCACATGGCCGGCAAGCCACTCCCACCTGGTCACATGGCTGGCAAGGCACTCCCACCAAGCAGGCCACACCTACAGAAGAGGTTCTAAAATTTTTGAAACCCACCACTGATTCTTAGGAACATCAATCCTCACATTTTTGCTGCTAGTTGAACAGAAAACCTGGCAGTTTCGCTAGGCAAGCAATTTCAGAGCAGTGACCCTCTGCGTCTTTTGATGTGTGTCGCCTGAGTGATTCTCGGTAGCGAAAAACAAGAAAGAAACAGTTATAAAAGGAGGGGAAAAATAGAAGGACTTTGAGGCCGATAAGGATTTCATACCAACCTTTCCCTCGTGTCTGGGAAGAAACGGGGCATATTTCTCACCCAGGCCGTACCTCTTTTTCAACCTGAATATAGCACCTGGATGTGCAGTTGTGTGTGTTGTGTGTTTAAACTTTCCAATGTTGTTCAAGCCATAAGTCTGATACTTTGAGATCAGCTACTGTCAGCCTTGCAAGAGAGTCCAGACAGGAAACACAACAAATTCTACTTTATGGTAAGGTTACCTTAACAGAACCTTGCAAATCAAAAAGTACCTTTCTTCCCCACCACGTTTAAAGCCCAAGAATCTAAGGAGGGTTACTTGATAGGCATTTGCCACATCCTCATTGCTACTACAGGCTAAGCTGCCTCTTATCTGATCATTCCCCTGGCTGTAGCTCTGCCTTGTCTCTCAAAGCCAAGGGACAGCAACCCTCGGCTCTGGAGCTGCATGTGGCTCTTTCATACCTCTGCTGCGGCTCCCTGTCACTCAAAAGGTGCGTCACAACCGTCAATGTGCAAGACGCCGGCTTGCGATGTATTGAGCCTTTCGACCCTGGTAGGCCAACCACGGATAAACCCAAGAAAAGAAAAGTTTTAGAAGAAAACAGAATTGTTTAATTCAACTACATATGCTAGCTTTGTGGATGCTCAGGAAATAGTCAGGCAAGGGAAGGGTTTTGTGGCTCCCGATGTTTTCTTTTCTGTGGGAAACGGGTCCAAAAGGCTCTTTGAGTGTTTAAGGCCATTGTCATTTATAGGCTGAATACTACTGTAGTTGTTGCATTGAAATACATTCCAACAATGAATTCCAACTCTCAGTCCTGATGTTGTTCCGGGACATGTAAGCATCAGCCCCAGTGAAAAGGTGGAGGATCGTCTTTCCTTCCGACAGGATTATTGGGAGGCTAAGATGAAGGTTGGCTTTGCATCTTTTTCTGGTTTTGAAGCTGCCTCTGGCTGTCTTCCAGAAGCGCAAGACCACCACCATCTCCGTGGAGGTGAAGAAGTCCCAGCACAAGTACATCATCGGCCCAAAAGGAAACACCTTGCAGGAAATCCTAGACACCACGGGAGTCTCAGTGGAGATGCCGCCCCTTGAAAGCAGCTCGGAGACCATCATTCTGCGTGGAGAGCCGGACAAACTGGGGCCAGCCCTAACTCAGGTCTATGCCAAGGTAACCCTCTGCCACAGTCGCCCAAAGACCCAGTAACCCTGGGACATTTGACATGGGATCAGCACAGCAGCAGCCTTAGCAGCCAGGTGTGCCAAAATCAAGAAACGAAATCTGTCTTTCCCTCTAGAATTTGGGTAACTCAGGGGTGAAATTCAACCGCCTCGGCCCAGCTTGGGAGAGGCGGTAGGGACAATTTGAATCGGTTCGCAGAGCCAGTAAAAATCGCCCCTGATTGGCCACGCCCACACCCTCTCCCATGGGGAATTCTGGGAGTTGAAGTTCACAAGTCTTAAAAGTTTCCAGCTTTGGAAACCTCTGATTTAAAAAGAAAGACCCAAAATATTGGTGGCAATTTTGAGCTGACTCAGCTATAGTCTACCCTTGGGGAGACACAATTCCCTAATTTCCCTATGTACCGTATTTTTCGGAGTATAAGACCCAAGGTTTTGAAGAGGCAAATTATAAACAAAAAGTTTTGCACTGTCCAAACCTCCCCAAAATGGCCCATTTTCCGCAAAAACGGGCCTGTTCTTTTTTTCTCAAAAAACAGGCAGGCATAACCTTTAGGAGGCTTGCAGGGTGCTCCTGGGAGGTGCCCCCCCCAAAAAAACAATAAAAAAACGATCCATTTTCCATGAAAACCTCATTTTTTTGTCAAAAAAAGTGCATGGACAGCCTTTAGGAGGGTTATAGAGTGCTCCTGGGGGCTGGGAGGGGGGGTAAAATTGAGCGAAAAACGGGCTGGTTTTCGCTAATTTCTGCCCTCCCCAGCCCCCAGAAGCTCTCTGAAAGCCCCCATAAGGCTATGCACGGGCATTTTTGCAAAGGGGGCGGGGTTTCAGGAGGCCAAAAATGCTGTATTCAGTGTATAAGACACACTCAGATTTTCAGCCTCTGAAAATGAGTGGGTGGCTGGCTGCGGGGACCCGGAGGGAAGCCGGTGTGGGGCAGCTCCATCCCCACCGCGAGCAAACAGAAGTAGGCCTCTCATACATGGGGGGACACCCCTAAAAATAAGCCCTAGTGTTTATTTTGTGGCCCAAAAGAAAATAAGACCCGGTTTTATTTTCGGGGAAATATGAATATATGAATCCTGGAAACTGAAGATTAACTAACTTTGGCTTGGTGTAATTGACCAACTTGCACATCTAAGGTGTGTGAGAACGCTGCAATGATGCCCTATTGACACCTGGAGGCAGAATGCAGATATTGCAGCACTGAAAACACTTGCTGGCATAATGATGTGGCCAGCTTTGATATCTTAACTCGAATGCAGCAGTGAAAATGAATATTTTACCTCAATTTTTATTTCTTTTCCAAATGCTACCTATACTTAAAAAAGATGTGAACCTGCTAGAATGGCAGAAGGGTATTAATAAATTTGTATGGGCAGGGAAGAAGCCAAGAGTAAAACTAAAAATAATGCAAGATGTGCGTGAGAGGGGAGGTTTGAAATTATCCAATTTAAAACTATACTACGACGCAGTAATTTTATCTGTAATTAGTGATTGGATTAATTTAACAAATGGTAGGATACTTAATATCGAGGAGTATATGGCTGGCATGCTTACCTGCTATATAACAAAAAAGTGGACAAGAATTTTAAAAGTCATATTTTAAGGAATGCTTTACTGTGGGTCTGGGAAAAATATCAATGCAAATTAAATGATAAGATACCCATGTGGGCAATTCCTAGACATGCAATAGAAAATATGAACATAGTACAAAAACAGGATATAATTACTTACAGACAGCTTCTTACCCTAGAAAGGGGTGTATTACAACTAAAATCCTTGGATGAATTAAAAGAGGAAAAGATATCTTAACTCGAATGGAGACCTGTCTGTAGCCAGGTTGTCAACATCACTCTTGTGAATGATGCCGGGAAACTCTTCTTGTACCTTTTCCTCAGGCGAAGAGTGTGATGGTAGCTGAAGTAATGGCCCCAGCTTGGTTACATCGTTTTATAATTGGGAAGAAAGGACAGAATATTGGCAGAATTACCCAGCAACTCCCTAAGGCAAGTATCCCTAAAATAACAAAGCTATAAATAAAATAGCAAGAGTAAAAATCTCTGGTTTTAATGCATGAAATATTGTTTAAAAATAAAAGCCTGCCTCTCTCTTGTGGATACTGGGAAAGCAGGAGTTAAATTTTGAATCAGTGGTGGCTCCCTACCAGTTTGGATTGGTTCAGCTGAACTGGTAATGGTTTGGTGGCCTGAGTCGCTGGAACCGGCAGCAATCCAGGCCTGCCATGGCCCCCGAATCGGTTCTCCGGGCTTGTTTTTCAGCAGAAGTAGTCTGCAGTACTGCACTCTAACCACTGCGCCACTGTGGCTTATTAGGCAGTCCTGCTAGAAATACTTCACAACCTTCTCCCAGAGGGGAGCAATAAAAATAGACCATGAAATGGGTGTCCCTAACAATGCTTTGAGTTCTAAGCATATAGCGCTCATAAGTTGTATCCTGAATAATGGGAAGAGAGCTTACTATAATCTTCTCAGTTGTCCCCAACACTCTCTGTATGGGCTTTCTATCTGAGGCAATGCTTGCCACCAAATCAAACAGGGATGCAGTTTGTTTAAAATGTTCTCAATTGTGCCTCTGTAAAAAGTGGCCAGGACAGAAGGAGAAAGACATACAACCCTTCTTGAAGGTAGACAGACACGGCTTGCTTTTTTTAGGTTCACATTGAATTCACGGACGGCGATGAGAAGATCACTCTGGAAGGACCCACTGAGGAGGTTGAGTTGGCCCAAAGCCAGATTCAGGAAATCATTCGGGACCTGGTGAGTTGTCTTGTGAATCTTACATGTATTGTTCCTCTCTTTCTTCATCAGATTCTTTGCTATAGCAGGAAGAACAAACCTTTTAGATTCAGATCAGCCATTTATCTGTTGCCTCCTTGGCAGCGGTGTGAAGTTTGCCAGTGATATTACGAGGGCCGCCCGTTGGCGAGGTGACACAGAACTATTTGCAGAAGAGGCTGCTTAAAACGCCCAGAATTGCTCTTTCTGAGGTGCCTCTTAAAACTTCCTCAAAAAAAACTAATCCAGAGCCGTGCCTATTCAAACGGGCAGCAGAAGTCCAATAACAGAAACTGCAGTCCTGTGGGTTATTTCTCCCCCACACAGTTTGATACCAGCTTTTGCCATGTTGCGAGTAGGGTGATGGCTCAGTGCAGTGGTGGGATCCTGCCGGTTTAACAACTGGTTCGGTGATTGGGTGCTTTGCGCGCTCGTGCTCTGCGCTCCCCCACGCCTGATGCGTGCTCTGCACACATGCACAGTTTTAACAAAACGTACCTTCCACGTTATTTCTGGGGAGTCACACAGCTGAGGCGCAGAAATACGCTCTGCCACGCGAATCAGCTGAGAGGATACAGATAAGTAAAGCGGGTGGGAGGGCCCACCTGATCGTTGGCACGAACCGGTTCGCTCCCCAGCTGATTGTTGGAACTACCGGTTTTGCTGGAACCGTTCCGAACTGATTGAATCCCACCCCTGGCTCAGTGGTTAAGGAAGCTGGGCTTGTCAGCTGGAAAGGTGACAGTCCAGGTTTGAGACCCAGCGCCATGCAACAGGATGAGCTCCCAGGTTCGAGACCCATTGTCATGCAACAGGGTGAGCTCCCAGGTTCAAGATCCAGCGCCACACAACAGGGTGAGCTCCCGGTTCCTTGCTCCAGCTCCTGCCCACCTCACAGTTTGAAAGCATGCAAATGGAAATAGATAAATAGGTACCACTTTGGTGGGAAGGTAACAGCCTTCCGTGTGCCTGCATATGGCATGCGGGCCATCTGACCATGGAAGTTTCTTCGGACAACGCTATCTCCCTCTGCTAAGGAACAGAAATGAAGACCGCCCCTTAGGAGTCAGACACGACTGGACAAAGGAAAAATTTACTTCTACCTTTTTTGCCACGTTGCCAAAAAGGGCCCTGGATTTCCCAGAAAACAAGGATTGCTTGGAAAACCTTAGCAAAACTGTATTAATGGGGGAACAAATAGATTCCAAATTCAGGCATCCATTCTGAACCTGTGAACACTGAAAATCCACTGAGATGCAGTTTTGTGTGTGTGTGTTTATTTTTAAGAATCTCAGAAGAACTTTGTTGTTAGGTTAACTGAATCATAGAATCAAAGGGCTGGAAGGTACCTTGGAGGTAGGGGTGGGCTTCTGGGGGTTCGCAGGGGTTCGGGAGAACCTCCAGCTAAGATTCAGTTTGAGAACCCCAAATCCCACTCCCGGCTGGCCCCTCCTACCCCACCCCTCCAAGGAGTCCCCACGTGGCCCGTTTTAGATTCAGGTAACTTTAGGGCATGCATGGAGGTTCGGGGAGAGCGAAAAACGAATCTACTGGAAGTTCGGGAAGGCTGGAAATGGGGGAGGCCGTTTTCGCCCTCCCGGAAGCTCGAGGAAAGCCTCCGGAGCCTGGGGGTGGGGCAAGAACACCACCCCCGGTGGTGCAGGAGGCCAACTAAGCCATGCCCACCCAGCAACCGGGCAGAGAACCCCTTGCTAAAATTATTGAAGGCCACCCTTGCTTGGAGGTAAGGGAAGTGAGACAGTGTGCCATACCTATTCGGTTTTACATTAGCTCGGGAGTCTCGAAACTTGGCAACTTTAAGACTTGTGAACTTCAACTGGCCGGGGAATCCTGGGAGTTGAAGTCACAAGTCTTTGATGTGATTACTGATGCCGAGGATGAATCCTATTTGTCTTGAGGCCCCATGTTTGTCTTGCAAGTCTTGTGTCTCACCACCCCGTCTTCTTCTGCAGCTCAGACGGATGGACTACACCGAAGTGCTTATTGACCAGAGGTTTCATCGCCATCTGATTGGGAAAAACGGAGCCAACAGTGAGTCTAGAGAGCAATAAACGAACCCTGAAGGGTTGAGGTGGCTGGGGCAGGGTTAATTTTCCCGCCGATCACTGTAAAGTTGTGTTGTGGCCTGCCAGCGATCAGCAGAGCTGGCAGCAGAGTCGGACAGTGAGGAGGTTGGGGAGGAGCATGGGCCAGTCCTGGAGGTTGGGGGAAGGCTTGGACAAGGGCTCTGTGTCGGAGACAGAGATGGGGCCGAGGCTGTCTGGCAGTGATCAGGTGCCTACGGAGCAGTGGTGGGTTTCAAAAATTGTTCGAACCTACTCTGTGGGTGTGGCCTTCTTTGTGGGAGTGGCTTGCCGCCCATGTGACCGGATGGAAGTGGCTTGCCGCCCATGTGACCGGATGGGAGTTGCTTGCTGCCCATGTGACCAGATATGAAGATGCCGACGACACTTGTCAGAACCACCTTAAATTACCTCACACACAGCACTGGCATGCATAAGAATATGATGTAAACTTGTTTTTTAAAAGGCATCTTTGGTTTGCGTTAAAACAACTTCAACACACGCAATGTTCTGGTTGCACCACAAATGCAGTAGTCATCCTTACCTTTCACAGAGGCACTGAGTTTTATAAATATGAGCATGATAGTGTAGAATAATCATATCCAAGGACCAGTGGTGAGTTTCAAAAAATTTTGGAACCTCTTCTGTAGGTGTGGCCGGCTTTCTGGGTCCACTGGTGAAACCTCTTCTAACCGGTTCGGTAGATTTGACGAACCGGTTCTACCGAATAGGTGCGAACTGGTAGGAACCCACCTCTGCTACGGAGCTAGACAGCAGTGACGTAGAGGAACAGCTAAAGCCTGTTCCCAGTGTGCGTATGCGCAGAGCTGCCAGGAAGAAAAGAACAGCTCAGAAATCAAGGTCGACTTGGGAGTAAAGCCACAGGTGGAAGTTGATTGCCCCTCCCATAGGAAATAAAAGAGGAGCGAAAGGGGAGGGGGCTTTTGCAGGAAACAATTCCTTCGTTC
The DNA here is from genome assembly GCF_051295495.1 of Thamnophis sirtalis. Lineage (NCBI taxonomy): Eukaryota > Metazoa > Chordata > Lepidosauria > Squamata > Natricidae > Thamnophis > Thamnophis sirtalis. Next base: position 131,178,670 of record NW_028261384.1, read on the forward strand.
GGTCATTAGATTCATTTCAAGAGTGTGAAGGTCTGTCTGTGAATCTCAGAGACTCTGTGCCCGGTCTTTCCTTGCACAGCACCACATTTGGAAAATATTTTCATGGCAGCTTTCCAAGATAGATGAGGTCTGTGGTCATAAATATTCCTTCGAAAGACCGTTTGCCAGGCCTTTGCTGAATGTGAATGAGAGGAATTCACAATCGTTTAATAAAGGGATTTTGTCAGGACCAGGACTCTGCCTCACGGTTTTTGGGGAAGCTTAGGTCAGAACAGGCTGAAGCACACACACAACCACTAAATAACAACTAAATCGTTTCTGCTAACATTTCCCAGCGTGTCCATGGAGAGTCCCCAGCCATCCAGATCAGGGTTGTCCCAAAGGGTCTTTTTCAAAAGACAGCTGGACTTCGTTTTACCTTGAAGACGTTTTCCTTCTCATCCAGGAAAGCCTCTTGGGTTCAGTTCCAAACTGAAGAAGCTTCCTGGATGAGAAGCGAAACTTCTTCAAGGAAAAATAAAGTCCAGCTGTCTTTTGGGGGGGGGAAATAACCTTTGGGATTTCCCAGACTGACTAGTAGGTGATGGAAGCCAAGTTCTCTCTTTTTCGGCCTCCTTAAAGAGATTAACCAAATAGCCCTTTTCCTCTTCCATACTGGGTGTTAAATCTTTTTTCAAGGGGACCCTGATTCTCATCTGTGTGACTTGGTTCAGGGATATAGGTGAGCATTTTTGCTTCCCGCTTTTTAGTTTCCCATCAACCCCAAAAATAAGTTGATCTCGCTCCAATCCTGCACCGTAGGTTATCTTGACAGAGAATAGCTCAAAAGTCCTCGGGGGCTTTTGCTTTGGGGATTATAAAGTTCCTGAAGACGCCTTCTTTTATTGCATCTGTTAATCGGACGGGTGCCATTGAAACTTGCGTTTCTTCGGTCTTTGGATTTCCTTTTTTCTTTTGCTGAGGAAATGATTTTAATTTTACAACACATGGACAGAGTAAATCGTGGTTTCAGTGCGGTGAGCATCCTAGTCTAAGGCGAATCCCAAAAGCTAGAAAATTCCTAGAAGCCTGGCATTTAAACAAATCAGCCATCACCAGGCACATAGAGATAAACAAACGACTACATGCCATTCGAAAGAAAAATAAATAATTCAAAAAGGAAACAAAAAGACCAAAACTCCTCCTCCCCAGCAATCTACACCCAGATGAGCAGCAAATGAACAGCAAGATTGATAACAGACCAAGGATCAAGAAATGAGCAATACCCCAATGAGGAGATGTGGTTTTCTCTCCAGCAAAATACAGAAGAACCCTGTCTACAATCTTGATCAGTGGTTTTGGGATTTTTGGATTTTCACTATCACACTTCGCTGGAGAGAGGGAGCAGAGCCGGCAGGAGACTCACACAGTGAGGAGGTTTGGGAAGAACTTGGGCCAGTTCTGGATCCTGGGGAAGGCTCTGATGGGTCCTCAGCGTCGGGCGTAGAGATAGAGCAGCTAAAGAGGCAGCTGCCTTTGGAGTCAGAGATAAGTGAGGACGAGGAACAGCTGGGCCCTGTTCCAGATGTGTGGATGTGCAGAGCAGATAGGAGAGGTGGACAACGATGATGACATGAACTAGCAGAATGAAGTAAAACACTGTAAACAAGGTAATAGTATGTTTTAATTAGGATGCCTGAGAGCCACATCAATACTTTTCAATGTGTAAAGTAATTGTGTTAAATGCTGATCATAGAAAAAAATTGAGCTTTTTGTGTTGATGGTATTTATAATTCCATTTCAATATACATAAAAAAGAAAAAATAAGGCATAGCAGTATACATGTACAGTCATATTACCTTAAAATCCAACACCCCTCCTCCAAGCTAGTATACTTCCCTCCCTCCCACCCACCCCCAACCTTCCCCCCCTCTGACTTCCCAGAACCAATACAAGGTATAAATCTTTAACAAAAACAGTTTAAAATATACTTAAAGAGAAAATAGAAAATAATAACGTCCTTAAATTGAGCTTAGCTTCTCCTTGCTAGGCTAACTATAAACAATTTGTATCATTCCTGATCTTAATCATAAGCTATCTGAAATTTCCTAGACCCATATTTATTTTGAATATAGTCAATCCATTTTTTTCCAGTCTCGTTTATATCTCTCATTTGAATAGTCCTTAAAAAAATTGAGCTTGAAGACATATGTTGCTAATAGAAAACAGATGGAAAAGAAATGATATGATTTTGTTTTTTCAAGAGAAAGGAGGGGGAATGATATAAACAATGATATTGTTTATATATGTTAAAATTTAGAAATTGGAAAATATGAGTAGAAAGGCAATACAGCTGAAATTGGAAATAATGGAAATATAATGTAGAATGAATTATGTGGAAATTTTAAAGGGGGAATCCGGACAACACTCTGCTCACAAAAGAATCTTTTATTACGTAACAAAAATAAAACAAAAGAAACTTTTATACATATCTTATCTAATAAAATTAGATACGTATTTTATCTAATAAAATGAAATTCAATGGTGAAAAGAGTAAGGTTCTACATTTAGGCAAGAAAAATGAAATGCACAGGTACAGTATAGATGGTACCTTGCTCAATAGTAGTAACTGAGAGGGATCTTGGAGTCCTAGTGAACAACCATTTAAATAGGAGCCAGCCGTGTGCAGCAGCTGCCAAAAAAGCCAACACAGTTCTAGGCTGCATAAACAGAGGGATAGAATCAAAATCACGTGAAGGGTTAATACCACTTTATAAGGCCTTGGTAAGGCCACACTTGGAATACTGCATTCAGTTTTGGTCGCCACGATGTAGAAAAGATGTGGAGACTCTAGAAAGAGTGCAGAGAAGAGCAACAAAGAGGATTAAGGAACTGCAGACTAAAACATATGGAGAACGGTTGCAGGAACTGGGTGTGTCTAGTTTAATAGAAAGAAGGACTAGGGGAGACATGATAGCAGTGTTCCAATATCTCAGGGGCTGCCACAAAGAAGAGGGAGTCAAACTATTCTCCAAGGCACCTGGGGGGTAAGACAAGAAGCAATGGGTGGAAACTAATCAAGGAGAGAGAAGCAACCTAGAACTGAGGAGAAATTTCCTGACAGGTAGAACGATTAATCAGTGGAAGAGAAGTTGCCTCCAGAAGTTGTGAATGCCCCAACACTGGAAGTCTTTAAGGAGATGTTGGATAGCCATTTGTCTGAAACGCTATAGGGTTTCCTGCCTAGGGAGGGGGATGGACTAGAAGACCTCCAAGGTCCCTTCCAACTCTGCTATTGTATTGTATATAAAAAAGGAGAGGTGAACAATGGAGGACAATGAACCCGCTCAGGAAACAAAACAAACATGGATGCTGACTGGCCCCTCCCTGGCTGGGGAATAAATAGAATAGAAGAGGGGGGGCGTGGTTTTGTTGTCCCAGACAACCGTTTGTATATCTGGAAAGTTTGTTCCTTGTGGGTTTTGTGAGACTGCCTTGCCCACAACTGAGGTTTGTCTTATGTCTCTGTTTGAAGTGACTTAATTTGACGCCTCCCTGCTGGGAGCTCACAGCCTTCCGTTTATCATAATGACTGATAAGGACTCTTGTTTTGGTTAACTCCTTGCAGGGTTCTTGCCTGGACTTTCTGTTGGTGAATGCAGTTCATTTTAAAAAAAAATTTTTTGGGTATTTTCCTCCCCAGTCAACCGCATCAAGGAACAGCACAAAGTCTCCGTCCGCATTCCTCCCGACAGTGAGAAGAGTAACCTGATCCGGATCGAGGGAGACCCTCAAGGCGTTCAGCTGGCTAGTAAGGAGCTGCTGGAAATGGCAGCTCGGATGGTAAGGAGAGGGGTGCTCCTTGGGGCTGCCTCAAGGATGTCTCTTGCCTATTGGCTGGAAGTCCTCAGGGAAGGTGGCTCGGCGGCTAAGACACCGAGCTTGTCGATCAGAAAGATCTGCAGTTTGGCGGTTCAAATCCTAGCGCCGCGTGATGGGTGAGCTCCAATTACTTGTCCCAGCTTCTGCCAACCTAGCAGTTCGAAAGCATGTAAAAATGCAACTAGAAAAATCCTTCGGTGGGAAGGTAACAGCGTTCCGTGTGCCTTCAGCGTTGAGTCATGCCGAGTCATGCCGGGTACATGACCACGGAGACGTCTTCGGACATCGCTGGCTCTTCGGCTTTGAAACAGAGATGAGCCGAGGTGGCGCAGTGGTTAGGGTGCAGTACTGCAGGCCACTTCAGCTGATTGTTATCTGCAGTTCAGCAGTTCTAATCTCACCGGCTCAAGGTTGACTCAGCCTTCCATCCTTCCGAGGTGGGTGAAATGAGGACCCAGACTGTGGGGCGATATGCTGACTCTGTAAACTGCTTAGAGCGGGCTGAAAGCCCTATGAAGCGGTATATAAGTCTAACTGCTATTACTATTGCTATGAGCACTGCCCCCTAGAGTCTGGAACAACTAGCACATATGTACGAGGGGAACCTTTACCTTTACCTTACCTCAGGGAAGAGGTCCAAACAAGCAGTTGTTTTGGGTGCAACGCCTTCCCTGAATTCTTCTCCTAGGAAAATGAACGCACCAAGGACCTGATCATCGAGCAGCGCTTTCACCGGACAATCATTGGGCAAAAGGGCGAGAAAATCAAGGAAGTCCGGGACAAGTTTCCAGAAGTAAGGAATTCCCGCTTGTCCTGTTGCAACATATATATATATATATTTAAAGTCACAACCCCTGGTATGCCCAAATATGGGAGGAAGGTCACACTTCCATTCTCTGTCCTTCGGCTTGTCACAAGAGACCATCCAGACAGAAACCCAATATTTTTTACTGTTGCCTTTTTGTTACATTTGTTATATTTGTGTTGATAAATAAATAAAGGGAGACTAGTATAGATCTATTTCAAGCTATTTAGCTCTCATCAGCTAGCCATACCCTTGCTGGGAATCGAACCTGTGCTCTATTGCCTCTTAGGCAGGTGTGTTAACCATTGAGCTACAGAGCTCGACTCCTTATCAGCCAGGCCAGGGTGAAAGGTATATATTTAAAGTCACAACCCCTGGTATGCCCAAATATGGGAGGAAGGTCACACTTCCATTCTCTGTCCTTCGGCTCGTCACAAGAGACCATCCAGACAGAAACCCAATATTTTTTACTGTTGCCTTACATCTGCCTAAGAGGCAATAGAGCACAGGTTCGATTCCCAGCAAGGGTATGGCTAGCTGATGAGAGCTAAATAGCTTGAAATAGATCTATACTAGTCTCCCTTTATTTATTTATCAGCACAAATATAACAAATGTAACAAAAAGGCAACAGTAAAAAATATTGGGTTTCTGTCTGGATATATATATATTTCCAGGTTTCTGGCAAAAATGCAACACTTCGTTTTGGGTTTCCGAGTAGGCTTAGTGCTTTATTTTAGCTTAATTGAAATATATTTTATTTTATATTTCAATTTGTTGCTTTTCTAGCTCATCTTTCTTTGGGGACACTGGGTGCAAGCAGCCCGAGTCACTCATGAAAGGTTCCAGTCATCAATTTGTTGACTTCTACCTGTCAGGATTTCGACCAGTGCCCTAAAGCAATTAAGAGTCTTAAGAATAGCGTAGCATAGCATAGCAAAGCATAGCATAGCATAGCATAGCGATAGGATAAGATAGGATAGACTAGAGTAGAATTAGAATAGAATACAATATAGAATAGAATAGAATAGAATAGAATTCTTTATTGGCCAAGTGTGATTGCACACACAAGGTATTTGTCTTTGGTGCAGATGCTCTCAGTGTACATAAAGAGAATAAAATACATTCATCAAGAATAAAAAGATTCCACACTTAAGTGATAGTCAAGGTTACTAATAAGCTATCAAATCATATTAGTAAACAAATAAAACAATATAAAATTTAAAGATACAAGCAACATGGTTATAGTCATAAGTGGGAAGAGATAAGATACTAGGAAGGACGAGAAGAATAATAGTAATAATAGAATAGAATTCTTTATTGGCCAAGTGTGAATGCATACACAAGGTATTTGTCTTTGGTGCAAAGGCTCTCAGTGTACATAAAAAGACAAGATACCTTCCTCAAGAATCATGAGGTCCAACACTTAATGAGAGTCATAGGGTACAAATAAGCAACCAGGAAACAATATCAATTATAAATTGTAAGGATGCAAGCCACAAAGTTACAGCCCTGCAGTCATAAGTGGAAGGAGGTGGGTGATAGGAACGATGAGGAGACTAACAGTAATAGTAATGCAGCCTTGGTGAATAGTTTGACAGTGGTGAGGGAATTATGTGTTTAGCAGAGTGATGGCGTTCAGGGAACTGTTCTTGTGTCTAGTTGTCTTGGTGTGCAGCGTCGTTTTGAGGGTAGGAGTTGAAACAATTCATGGCCAGGATGTGAGGGATCTGAAAACATTTTCACAGCCCTCTTTTTGACTCGTGCAGTATACAGGTCCTCAATGGAAGGCAGGTTGGCAGTAATTGTTTTTTCTGCAGTTCGGAGTTTCCTCTGAAACCTGTGTCTGTCTTGTTTGGTCTGCAAAACCAAACCAGACAGTTATAGAGGTATAGATGACAGACTCAATCATTCCTCTAAACCAGTGTTTTTCAACCTTTTTTGTGCAAAGGCACACTTTTTTCATGAAAAAAATCACGAGGCACACCACCATTAGAAAATGTTAAAAAATTTTAACTCTGTGCCTATATTGACTATATATAAAGTGTTTTTCCCACGGCACACCTTACACTATGTCACGGCACACTAGTGTGCCGCGGCACAGTGGTTGAAAAACACTGCTCTAAACCATCCGGAAATAAAATTCCAGTCCTTTATTAGGAGCACCAAACTTAAACACTCAAAGAGCCACAAAGGTCCTAATCGGAAGTCCTCCATTCAATTCTGGAGCCGACCGGAAGTCTGGTTCCCCCGCCATGGAGTCTTCTCCTAGCACAGCGTCCTCTGCCTGTCCTAATTGAAAGCCCTATCAATTATGGAGCCGACCGGCAAAAGGGAGCCACAGTAGAAGGATGAAAGAGCCACATGCGGCTCCAGAGCTGCAGATTGTTGACCCTTGCTTTAGAGTCACTTCCTAGCGCAGCGTCCTTTTTCCTCTGCTGACTGGAAGTCCAGTTCTCCCACCATAGAGTCTTCTCCTAGCGCAGTGTCCTCTACCTGTCCTAATCAAAAGCCCTATCAATTATGGAGCCGACCGGCAAAAGGGAGCCACAGCAAAAGGATGAAAGAGTCACATGCGGCTCCAGAGCTGCAGATTGCTGACCCCTGACTTAAGCCAACTCTGACTTCACTCCCTTCATGCCTTGCCTCTGACCCTGCTCCCCCCCCCCCAAAAAAAAGTGTGTTATCCTGTCACATTCCCCAACGAGATAATTTTGTGGGTTGTAGAAGTCACTCCCTTCCAGGCAGTGCTGCTATCCACGGAAATGGCCTTGACTTACTCAGCCAGAATGCATCTTGTTATGACTGAGGAGTGAATTCCTTTTGTGCATCTGGGAGGCACGATTTCCTGTCCCCATGCCTATGGCAACTCGGGAGCAGGTCAGGGAAGCTTCGCGAGTTGACACTACCTATATTAGAAGAGTTTCCCCAAACTGTTTACTTTTGCTTAGGAACAACCAGATATGGTTTCATGGATCTTGGGAGGACAAACAGTCAGGTTTATGCCTTTTTCAATCATGCAAGGATTCAAGGCTAATTTCCTGCTTGATCCCACCTTCCAACCCAGCTGGCATTTTCCCAATAAGAAGGCATGTCTACAAGTCTCGCCTCATTTTATTTCCATAGCAATAATCCTCTGGCTCAGGGGTCCCCAACTAGGGGTGGGTTCTGGCCAGCTTTACTGCCGGTTTGCTCGTGTGTGCACTTCTCATACGCACTGGATACACGCTGTGCACACATGCACAGTTCAATTAAAATTGTTCTGCGCATGCCCAGAAACTCAAAAACAAGATGGCGACAGCGGCGACTGAGTAACCGGTTCGGGAGCATGGCAGGCCTGGGTTGCTGCTGGTTCCCGCGACCCAGGCCTGCCACGCCTCCCGAACCACACCCCCGAACCACTACCGGTTCAGCTGAACCAGTCAAAACCGGTAGGAACCCACCTCTGTCCTCAACCCCCAGGCCATGGCCTGTTGGAAACCGGGCCATGGGAGGAATGGGTGTGTGCGAAGCTTTAATCATGCCATTGGAGGGTGCCTGAGCTCATGCGCAAAGCTCCCTTCTCGTAAGTGGAGCTTCACATGTCAGCAAAAGCGCCCTCGACTTAAGTGCCCTCTGCTTGAGTAGGTGCCCTCCCCTCACACAAATGGAGCTTTGTGTGTGAGTGCAAGTGTGTGCCAGGTCTCTACTTTGCAGTAGGGCTTAAAGACTTTGGGGTGTGTGTGTGTGTGTTTATGTAGATAGATGGATGGGTGGATAGATACATACATACGTACTGTCAACTTGTAAAGTGTTTCCATGCCTATTATCAAGTTGACATTGAAAGAACGGGGGGGGGGGGGAATTCCACGCATACCTTCGACCAGGGTCGGATCTCAGATTTCTACAGCAGGCATGTGAGGTGGGAAAGTTTACAACCTGCTGTAGCACTTCGTTGGTGGATGTGATTTATGACACAGACTGAGGGGAGGGGAGACACGGGGGTCATTTTTTTTTTTTTAGTCATTTTATTGTCATTTATAGGCCACCCTTTTCCCTGAAGGGACTCAGGGCGGCTTACAATTCGTGGGAAAGGAGTGCAAGACAAAACATGAAATAATATGTGAATAAAATAAAACAATAAAACACAACATTCATTCAACATTCGGGTGGGGCGGATGAAAATCTTATCCCCAGGCCTGACGGGATAGCCAGATCTTAAGGGCTGCGCGGAAGGTCTGGACGGTGGTGAGGGTGCGAATCTCTACGGGGAGATCGTTCCAAAGGGTCGGAGCTGCTACTGAGAAGGCTCTCCTCCGCGTAGTCACCAGTCGGCACTGACTGGCGGATGGAACTCGGAGGAGGCCCAATCTGTGCGATCTGATGGGTCGAAGGGAGGTAATCGGCAGAAGGCGGTCTCTCAAGTACTCAGACCCACTACCATGGAGGGCTTTATGGATGGTGAGTAGCACCTTGAAGCGCACCCGGAGATCAACAGGTAGCCAGCGCAGCTCGCGGAGGATAGGTGTTATGTGGGCGAACCGAGGTGCGCCCACTATCACTCGCGCGGCCGCATTCTGGACTAGCTGAAGTCGCCGGATGCTCTTCAAGGGCAGCCCCATGTAGAGCACATTGCAGTATTCCAGCCTAGAGATCACAAGGGCTCGAGTGACTGTTGTGAGGGCCTCCCGATTCAGGTAGGGTCACAACTGGCGCACCAGGCGAACCTGGGCAAATGCCCCCCTGGTCACAGCCGACAGATGATGGTCAAAAGTCAGCTGTGGGTCCAGGAGGACTCCCAAGTTGCGAACCCTATCTGAGGGGTATAGAATTTGACCCCCCAGCCTGAGCGGTGGAACACTGGCCAAATTATTGGGAGGGAAACACAACAGCCACTCGGTCTTGTCCGGGTTGAGTACCAGTTTGTTAGGGGTAAAGTTCAGACACTGTTAGCTAACCTCCCCGTTGGGAGAGCGAGTGCATTTAGAGAAGTGTTGTGAGAGTTGTGTTGGAGAACACAAAAACCAGCATACAGAGACACTTTCGTGGAAATAGAGGTATTAGAGTCCATCAAACAGTCCAAGTCATACACGGATAAGACAGTCAGTCATCAATGTCTTTCAGTTAAGGGATAATCCAAATAACATAGTCCATAATCATGTAAACAGTCCGGTACACAAAGTTTGCTAGCAGTTGCAAAACTTAGAATAGTTCACGGCACTTTCTAACAGCCAGCTTCCAAAACACTCAGATTAGATCTGCCCAGTATCTAACAAACAGAGAGCTAACAGTCATTCTGGCTCCCGCTTATGGCCGATTGAGGAAAACAGCAGCCAATCACATTTTACAGTATGATTTAAAGAAACAGGTATAGCATTGTTACGTGATTTATATATTGCCAACCCAACCGTTAGATTATATTCCTAAAAGCCACCATTAAATGGAAATCAGATTTGGCTCCCCGGCAGGAAATGCCAAAATGTTGCTCCAAATAAATGACCGGATTTCTTTTGAACTTTGCCTCGAGCTTCGTAAATTAATCAGGGCATCTTTTGGAAACCTCACACATAGAGAGAGAGAAAAAGAGACGATAGAGAGATAGAGATAGATAGGAGTTCTTCTTTTTCAAACTTCACGTGTCGTGCCCCTCTACCCTACAGGTAATCATCAATTTCCCCGACCCATCGCAGAAGAGCGACATTGTACAGTTGCGTGGGCCCAAAAACGAGGTGGAGAAATGTGCGAAGTACCTACAAAAAGTCATTGCGGAATTGGTGAGTCCACTCGGATGAGCTTCCAGGGAAGAGGTTTCCCCTCTTTTTCCGTCATTGGGGCATAGAAGGGAAAGGCCGTCTATTCTTTTTTTGGATAGCTGCTGCTATTCCTTGCGATGGTTAGGATAGTAGCGAGGCAGTGCAGCATCTTATCAAAGGACCAGTCCACACCCGAAGGGCCAGTTAAACCAATCCATTGCCATAAGACTTAAGCCCAGGGATCTTCTCAAGTAATGGTTAGCAGCTGTGGAGTGATTTAACTCCATTCCTTGGTTTATAAATTCCATTAGTTTATTTAGTTATTTAAGGGTCAATAGGAATTTAAAAATTTTTAAAGTTAAATTGTTGGGATTCTAGAACGCTTCCTCTTTTGACTCCATCCCTGGATTCGGTTCACCGACAAATGCGCGCTCAACAAAAGCGCGCTGACGAAACCGCGGCGAGAAAACCGCGAGGTCGAAATCGCGCCGACGAATGAGCGCAGAAGCGTGCCGACAACAGCGCGCCGACAAAAGCGCGGCTTCAACAAACAACTAATAACAACCTAATAACCCTAAACGTAACCCTAACCCTAAACCTAACCCTGAACCTAACCCTAACCCTAACCCTTACCTTCACTTAAATTGCAGTTTTGTGGGTGCGGTTTTGTTGGCGCGTTGTTGTGGGCGCATTTATGAGTCATGGGTTTTTCACCGCGGTTTTGTCGGCGCTCTTTTGTCGTGCACGCATTTGTCGGGTCACGCCTGGATTCTGCCCACTCTTCCTATAATATCAGGAGATGCATAGGCTGAAGCGCTCCCCCTGGGATGTTAGGTGGCTGGTGTGCCTCTATACCGTAAAGTCTGAGTAAGCCAGAGGCTGGGCTATAGCGCCATCTGTGCCCTGGTCCATCCTTCCTGTCTTTACATCTGGAAGTCCCAAGATGCATTAATGGAGGTGAAGTAGAGCAGGAAGTAGAAATCTCTCTGGCTTAACTCCCTTCCTTTTCTGTGCCTTAGATCGAAAACAGTTTTTCCATCCCGGTTCCCATTTTCAAGCAGTTCCACAAGAACATCATTGGGAAAGGAGGCGCCAATATCAAAAAGGTAAAAGGGGGAAGGCTCTCCCCATCTCACACATTATACACTCTGTCTTCTGTGTGCAAGTAGGTAAAAGGGTACATATGCCCCTTTTTATGGAAAGGGTTAGTGGGACAAGGATTTAAGCCTAGGTATGTAAAAGGATGCGAAGGCGTTCCGTTCGCCTTCGGCGTTTGGTCATGCCGGCCACATGACCACGGAGACGTCTTTGAACAGCGCTGGCTCTTTGGCTTTGAAATGGAGACGAGCACTGCCCCCTAGAGTCGGGAACCAGTAGCACATATGTCTGAGGGGAACCTTTGCTTTTACCTATGTAAATCTAAAACGTTACCCTGCAGTTTTATATACATTAGAGCATGGGTGGGCTTCAAAAATTTCAGCAACGGGTTCTCTGCCTGGTTGCTGAGTAGGCGTGGCCATACTGGGTGTGGCTTACTGCACTACCCGGGGGGGGGATATTTTCACCTTCCCCGGGCTTTGGAAGCTTTCCTCGAGCCTCTGGGAGGGCGAAAAATGCCTCCCTTGGGCTCCGGAGGCCCTCTGGAGGTCGGAAGCGACCCCGTTTCTGGCCTTCTGGAATTTCCGCGAGGCCCATTTTTACCCCTTCCCGAGCCTTACCTCACATCCAAAACGAGGCCGCATAGAGACTCCTGGGAGGGGAGGGGTGGGCGGGGCCAGCCGCGGATGGGAATAGCAGGTTCTCTGAACCGACCATAATGTTAGCTACGGATTTTCCCGAATCCGGGCGAACCTGTAGCAGCCCACCCCTGCATTAAGAGTACTCACAGGTCACACTGGATTCCAAAACTGTTGTGATTCCCAAATAGATGGGCCCTTGGATTTGGAGATTCTCCCCGTATTTGGGGTTCGCATTAGGAGACATCAACACCCATTGAGAATATGTGGCCCAAGTAGGTTCCCTATCACCTTGAAGGAGCCCCTTCCACCCATCATCTCTTGATGGCAGTTCCTTGTAGAGTTCATGAGAGTAGTCTAGCTTCGCGGCTCTGGGGTTTGATGTTGTCTCTTCACAATAGATTCGAGAGGAAACCAATACCAAGATTGACCTCCCTACAGAAAACAGCAATTCCGAAGTGATCCTGATCACGGGGAAGAAGGCCAATTGTGAGGATGCTCGGGATCGTATCTTGGCCATCCAGAGAGAGCTGGTGGGTGTGTGAACCATTTTCCTCCTCCTTCTCTTCTTTCTTCTCTTCCTCCTCCTCCCCCCCTCCCCCTCCATACTCTGATTGTGCTGCCCCCCCACTCAGCCACACGTCCAGGGTTGGTGTAGAGAGCTTTGTCCAGGCTATTCCCCCAACAGTTCCATTTCAGGTAGGAAAAAAGGTTAGCAATAGCAATAGCAGTTAGACTTATATACCGCTTCATAGGGCTTTCAGCCCTCTCTAAGCGGTTTACAGAGTCAGCATATTGCCCCCAACAACAATCCGGGTCCTCATTTTACCCACCTTGGAAGGATGGAAGTCTGAGTCAACCCTGAGCCAGTGAGATTTGAACAGCCGAACTGCAGAACTGCAGTCAGCTGAAGTAGCCTGCAGTGCTGCATTTAACCACTGCGCCACCTCGGCTCTCTTAGGTTCCGACAATCAGCTGTGTGCCACGCAATTTATATTCTCTAGAAAGCAGGAAATCCTTTCCTAAATCGCGTGGCACAGCTGAGTCTACTTTGCAGACTCAGGAAAGGCTTCTTAGCGCCTGCGGTGCATAGGCGCGCATGACGCGAACCGGTAGCAGATTTCAGAGCATTTCACCCCTGCAGAAACCTACTTGTAAAATTGTAACCTGGGATAGTGGGGGGGGATTCTGAGTGCTGGAGAATAGAAACACCCCTGGTTCAGAATGTTTCTGAACCATGGATTCTAACGTACCCATGTCTGAGCAAGCCATAAAGATCCATAAAGGTGTTTCATTATCAAACCGGGTAACATCGTCACAACACTGATAACGTAGTCCACCTTGTTAATGAAACATCTCTAAGAAAACCTCAGAGAACCCCCAAAGATCTCACAGTTGAAACCTGAGTGACAAATATCTTGTCGGAAGAGAAATCGAATATGGTGAATAATGTGGAGGCCAGATTATTTATTCATTTTGAGCTTGAATTTTGCTCTTCTCGCCCTCAGGCTAACATCAGGGAAGTGGATATCTCCATCCCCGCCAAACTGCACAATTCGTTGATTGGAGCCAAGGGGCGGCTGGTGCGTTCGATCATGGAGGAATGCGGCGGGGTGCACATCCATTTCCCTTCCGAAGGCTCGGGCAGCGAGAAAGTCACCATCCGAGGGCCCGGCGAAGAGGTGGAAAGAGCGAAGCGCCAGTTGCTGCATCTCGCTGAGGAAAAGGTAGGCCCTTGGTCGACGTCCATCCCCAATTGGGGGGTTTGCAGAGCAGATTAACAGATTGACAAAGAGTTGGAAGGGGTTTGTAGGTCATCTAGTCCACCCCCTCCCCACCCAAGCAGGAGACCCTACACCTGTGATGGCAAACCTGTTGTAGCCCAGCAGGAGCTGTTGGAGCTGCCACCAGACCCCGACAGCGTGGGGCCCTTTGAGTCGGCTCTGGAGGATGTGGAGGACCCTGGACAGGGTTCCGACTCCAAGCAGGGTGCAGAGAGGCTTGTTGGCCACCAGGAGGCGCCTGAGCCTTGGACTAGTGTGGAGGAGACAAGGGAGAGTGATCCGGATGCCAGTAGTGAGTTGTTCCTGGATGCCCGGCACCGAAGAGCTAATAGGCGTCAGGAACAGTTGCCCAAGTACAGGAGGTAATTGCACTCAGCTGGTGGTCATTAGGCTCCTCTCCAGACCAAAATAAGACTGCTTGTGCACATGCCCCTCTTGCAGAAGTCAACGCAGGAACTAATGTCAGAGAACATTATTATGAGCTTGGTAGACTGGATTGCTGCCACGGCTTATCTATGTTGGATTGCTGCCAAGGCTTATCTGTGCCGGTTTGCTGCCAAGGACCTGTCTGTCTGTTAATTAAATGCCGTAACTTATCTTTGGCTCGGAGTGTGTGTTGGTGTGGGACGAGGGAGGTAAGAACACAAACCTATGCATGTGTGTCAGAGGTGACACGCAGAGCCCTCTCTCTGGGCATGTGCGCCATCGACAGCTGCTCTTCTTCTTTCTAGCGCACACATGTGTGCCAGTCAGCTGGTCTTTGCGGGTGCCAGAAAACAGATTGAAAAATGCCCAAAAAACAGGATCGTTTTTAGATTGTTTTGGGCTCATTTTCAGGCTGTTTTTCGGGCCCAAAATGGCCTAAAAACAACCAAAAACCAGGCATGTGTGTGCTGGCCAGCTGATCTTTGGGGGGATGCCAATAAATGGCCCGAAAAACGGCCAAAAAACAGACCCTTTTAGGCCATTATCAGGCCATTTTTCTAGCCGTTTTCAGGCTGTTTTTCGAGCCAAAAACAGCCTGAAAATAGCCTGAAAAATGACCATCGCTGCCCTACTCCATTTTTGACAAATGGCAGTCCAATCTCTTCTTGAAAGCTTCCAGTGATGAAGCTCCCACAACTTCTGAAGGCAACTTCTGTTCCATGAGTTGATTGTAGGGAACAGCTCTAAAGGGCCTTGAAGGGCTGGAACAGTAAGGATGTGGACTAGCTTTGAATTAACCATTATTAACCAATAAACGTTAAGCAAAATAATCAGGCATTTAGGGTATCAAGGAAAGCAGAGACACCATAGAGCAGGGGTAGGGAACTATGGCAACTTTACAACCTGTGGACTTCAACTTCCAGAATGCCTGAGCCAGCCTGGCTGCCTAAGGAATTCTGGGAGTTGAAGTCCACAAGTCGTAAAGTTACCATAGCTGACCATCCCTACCATAGAGTTTTTCTCCTTAGCTCTCATGCCCTTAACTCTTTCATAAAGAGACATTTAGGGTATCAAGGAAAGCAGAGACACCATAGAGTAGGGGTTGGCAACTATGGCAACTTTACAACCTGTGGACTTCAACTTCCAGAATTCCTAAGCCAGCCTGGCTGCCTAAGGAATTCTGGGAGTTGAAGTCCACAGGTCATAAAGTTACCATAGCTGCCCATCCCTATCATAGAGTTTTTCTCCTTAGCTCTCATGCCCTTAACTCTTTCATAAAGAGACATTTAGGGTATCAAGGAAAGCAGAGACACCATAGAGTAGGGGTTGGCAACTATGGCAACTTTACAACCTGTGGACTTCAACTTCCAGAATTCCTAAGCCAGCCTGGCTGCCTAAGGAATTCTGGGAGTTGAAGTCCACAGGTCATAAAGTTACCATAGCTGCCCATCCCTACCATAGAGTTTTTCCTCCTTATCTCTCATGCCCTTAACTCTTTCATTGCCACACTCAACTTCAGGTTTCAATTAATATTTGTATTGGTATTTTTTCACTTATAATAATTACATTTAAGAGTCATTCCAAAGTGCTGAGAATCTGCATTATTTTGCTTCTGCTTTGTTATAAGACGGTATGGCTGCTATTTAGTGTTACATCAATAATATTTTTTAAAGTTTATTTGTAGTGTGGTTGTGGATCCGGCCTTGGGAAAACACTGCATTTTTAATTTTGTTTTTTTAATGCTTCCTGGGTTTTAATGTCTAGTCAGTTGTAGTGGAAGGGCTCAACAAAAATCACTCAACTTTTTAGGAATATCCCGAGATACTAAGCTGAATCTAGTAAGAAAGCAGGAATCAGTTCTAATAAAAAAGACAACAGATTTATTGTCAACTACAAGAAATCCAAAGAGCTAAACAGAAATGCAAAATGCTACAAAGTGACCTTAGAAACCAGTTTTAAATCTGGAGTTCACTGCACAAAATTAAGTGGGTTTTCATTGGTTGCATTGGACTCTGTTCTTTCTGGTAGTCAATACTAAATCTACATTTTTTTCTGAAATGTTCTGATGGCCAAAGATTTGAAGAGTTAGAACTTCTTTCTATGGAGACCTCAATTTTTTCTACTTAAAACATTGGCTTGTGTTTTACCTTTTAAAAAGAACCTGGAAGTGGGTCACAGATTGCTTAACGTACAACATTTTAATTCGATTCAAGTCTAGGAACAGGTAGCTAAGTGATGTTTTGGAATACAGATTCCCATGGAGAAACAAATATTGGCAGTAGGAGCTGAACGTTATCTTGAGTACAGGGAGTCCTCGACTTACGATGACAATTGGGACCAGAATTTCCATCGCTAAGCAAGGCAGTTGCTAAGTGAGTCGCACCCGATTTCACAACCTCTTTTGCCATGGCTGTTGTTAAGCAGATCACTGGAGACCATGAATTACATGATCGTTCAGTGGATCCAGCTTCTCCCGTTGACTTTGCCTGTTAGAAGCCAGGTGACAAATGGTCACCACTTGACCCTGTGACCTCTCAATTGTCATAAATATGTAGGAGATGACCAGGCTGAGCCCGAGGGAGGTATCAAATGCGCCATAAGTCATGAGTCCCTGCGCTCCTGCAAGGGATCTATGTCGAGCCCATCTTGAATGCCTTTCTTATCTCCCACTAATTTGCCTTGACTGTTAGTAGCTCAGATTCTTGTAGAGCGCTTGAGCTTGCTATAAATCTTTACGCTCATTTCTTTGTTTTTTATTATTATTATTATTTTCCTCGTACAACACCTTACAGTCATTATATCAACATTATTATGTCATCATACCTGGACATGCAAATATTACTTCGCTTCTATGTTTATAAAACTTTATACCCAGTTCTCGCTATATATATATATATATCTTGTTTTTCGGCTTAATTAATTTTATTCTTGTTTTGCAGCCATTTGTACCAATTGTTCCAAATTTCATAATATTCCGGCTCTTCTTTGTCTTTTAATTTTAGTGTTAATTTGTCCATCTCTACACAATCCAGAATTTTTTTTATCACTAATTTGTCCGAGGGGATATTATTTTGTTTCCAGCATTGGGCAAATGCTATTCTAGCTGTGGTCAGCAGATGTGTTAATATGTACTTAATTTTCTTTGTATATTTCCCTTTGATTATTCCGAGCAGAAAGAGTTCGGGTTTGTATTTTATTTGTTCTCCTGTAATTTCTTGCACCCAGTTCCAAATTTTTGTCCAATATTTTTGAGTTTCCGGGCAGGTCCACTATATGTGATAGAAAGTCCCTTGTATTTTTTTTATACTTCCAGCAGGTCGGATTCATGTTTGGGTACATTTTAGCAAATCCTGTTAGTGGTAAATGCCAACAATAAAATTTTTTATACATATTTTCTTTGAGTACTACTGATCGTGTTAGTTTATAATTTATATTCCAAATTCTTTCCCAATCCACTAGATCTATATTGTGTCCAAAGCTTTTGGCCCATGCTATCATGCAACCTTTAACTTTTTCTTCTTCTAATGTTACTTCTAATAAATATTTGTAAATTTTTGTTATGAATTTTCCGGACCAATTAAAATTTCATCTATTTTTTGTAATTCTGTGTATATTCCATATTCTTTTACATCTTTTTGTGAATCTCAATTGTAGGTGAAGATATGGTCACCAGTCTATATTTATATTTTGCTCCTTTAATTCCTGATTTGTTTTCAAATTTCCTTGGATGTCTAAAATTTCACTATATCTAACCATTTTTGATAGATCTAATGTATTGGGATGTGTCTTGGCTTCCATAGTGGAAAGCCATGTCAGTATTTTCATGTAGTATCTTTCTCTCATTTTATTCCAGACCTGTATCAGTGCATCTCTAATATAGTGTCTATGAAAGTATTTTTTTTTCTTTTTACCCTCTTCCCATAGGAAAAAGTGCCATCCCGTTTGCAAATCGTGGCCCTCTAATGTTAGTATTCTTTTATTTTTTAAATTTATCCAATCCCTAATCCATGTTAATGCTGCTGCTTTGTAATAAAGCTCCCAGTCAGGGAGTCCCATACCACCTCTGCTTCTGTCATCCTGTAGAGCTTTCAACTTTATCCTGGCTTTCTTCCCTTGCCATATAAATTTTAATATAATTTTGTTCAATTCAATAAAATTATAATTTTATTATAATAATAATTTATTATTATGAGGATTGTTTGAAATAAGTATAACAGTCTCGGTAATATATTCATTTTTATCGCTGCTATTTTTCCTAATAATGATAGTTGTAGTTTCCCCCATAACTCTACATCTTTTTTTTATTTGTTGCACTAATTTTGTATAATTATTTTCTTTTATAGTTGAGCACTTTGCAGTTGGCCATATTCCAAGATATTTAACTTTCTTTGTCGCTTGCAGTCCTATTATTCTTTCTAATTCTTTGTTTTGTTCTTCCTTCAAATTTTTAGTTATCATTTTAGTCTTTTCTCTATTAATCTTTAACCCTGCTACATCTCCCTATTTTTCTAATTCTCGCATTAAGCTATTTCCTGTTTCTAACGGATCTTCTATAATAAATGCTCATTTCAACTGCCCGAATCTCCTATTTTGCCCAGCGCTTGGCGAAATACATGCTAAGCACCCAAATTTTGATTGTGTGACCAGGGGAATGGTGCCATGGTGTAAGAGTGAAGACCAGATATAAATCACTTTTTCCCAGTATCCTTATAACTTCAGATAAGGGAAGGCCAGGGTCGCCGGTCCTACTTGAAGTCTTTTGGAGAACTGATGCATCTCCGCATTTTTTTTTAATCTCCATCCAGCAAATCAACAACCACTCAGTGGAACTGCACGCTAAGCCAGACTACCACAAGTTCCTGATTGGGCGTGGAGGTGCTAATATCCGCAAAGTGAGGGACCGCACCGGTGCCCGGATCATCTTCCCCACCCCTGAGGATAAGGACCAGGATGTTATCACCATTGTGGGGAAGGAGGAGGCAGTACGGCAGGCCCAGCAAGAACTGGAGTGTCTCATCCGTAACTTGGTATGGGTCGTACAGCTTTGGCAGAGGTCTCCAAAGATGGCGTGTTTAAGACTCGTGGATTCAGCTCCTCCCAGAATTCCTCTTGAGGAATTTGTTGAGTGGACAAATCCCTAGAGCTCTAGCGCCGTCGCTGTGATTTCATTCATGCAGGTTGATCTTCTCTTAGCACGTTTTCTCTTCTAGAAGGTGGGTTGGTAGAGATGGAGGGCCACCAAAAATCATCTCTACTTTGGAAGGGGAAGGCTAACTGTTCTGACCTAGGCTTCCCCAGCAGCACGAAGCTGAGTCCTTATCCCGATAAACCCCTTTTATTTAATTTACAGTTAATTCCTCTTCAGCAAAGCCTTTCGTCTCCCACAGCCTTTCAAGATAGTTCACAATTACCGACCTTTGTCAGGCTTGGAGAGTGGCCAAGCCAATATCTTTCAGACGCCGCAATACTTGGCAAGAATAAAGGAATGAACCAATTGTCTCCTGCAAACATTGTTCTCCTCTGGAGAACCGGTAGCGGAATTTTTGAGTAGTTCAAAGAACCAGTAAATACCACCTCTGGCTGGCCCCGCCCCCATCTACTCTCTGCCTCCTGAGTCCCAGCTGATTGGGTGGAAATTGGGATTTTGCAGTATCCTTTCCCTGGAGTGGGGTGGGAATGGAGATTTTACAGTGTCCTTTCCCTGCCACGCCCACCGAGCCACGCCCACAGAACCGGTAGTAAAAAAACTTTGAATCCCACCACTGTTTTATTCCCTATGGGAGGGACCATTCACTGTCCACCTGTGGCTTTACTCCCAAGTTGACCCTTGTTCCTTAGCTGTTAGCTTCGTCTGGCAACTCTGCGTAATCGCACACTGGGAACAGGCTCCAGCTGTTCCTCTGCCTCACTCATGTCTGACTCTGAAGGCAGCTGCTAACTGTCAGACGGCCCTGGTCCCATCTCTGCCTTCGACACAGAGCCCTCATCAGAGCCTCCCCCAGACTCCAGGATTGGCCCATGTTCTCCCCCAGCCTCCTTGAACCTGTCCGAATCTGCTGCCTGCTCTGCTGGCCACTGGCAAGCCACAACAATAACTATAACTCTTCTGCATTAGGAAGATTTTATACTTTTTGCAATTCCTGCTTAAAAGAAACCTGTAGGAATTGATGGGGAAGGGCTCGTCCTAGGAATTCTGGGAGTTGAAGTCCACAAGTCTTAAAGTTACCAAGTTTAGTAGACCTCTGAGCTATTGGATGGGGTTGGGGCGAGATGCTGGGTCAAGAGTGGGAGCATTCTTTCCACACATCCTTATTGTAGGAGTTGCTGTCATTGTTTTCATAGGGATTGAAACCTCCCCTTATTCCTCATTATTCCTCATAACGATATTGCCGCTAATGGTTTTAACCAGGCCAAACCAGAGGTGAGTTGCTGCTGGTTCGGCCTGGTTTGGTAGTGGTGGCGGCGGGAGGCTCCGCCCAGACTCTTCTGCGCATGAGCACGAACAAACTGGTAGTAAACTGGTTAGCAGCCCACCACTGGGCCAAACATTCTCTTTCCAGACGGGATCAAATTGTGAAAGGTGGAGGAGAAACAACTTCCATGAAGCGCGAAAGCTTAGTGACTCCTTCTGTTCCCCACCCGCTACTTCCCCTCTAGGATAATGTCATTGAAGACTCGATGGTGGTGGATCCCAAGTACCACCGCCATTTTGTGGCCCGTCGGGGACACGTGCTGCGGGAGATTGCAGAAGAGTACGGTGGGGTCACTGTGAGTTTCCCCCGGACAGGTGTCCAGAGTGATCGCGTGACGCTCAAGGGAGCCAAGGATTGCGTGGAGGCGGCCAAGAGGCGCATCCTGGAGATCATCGGTGACTTGGTAGGTCAGGCTCTTCTCTCTGGATTGCGGTGGGCACTAAAAGTGACTCTTGGGTGGACCAGAGTGTGAGTCGTCTTAGAAAAAGCACCTTTCTCGTCCTTCTACCATGAATCTGCCAGCAGAGAATGCCTCTCATGCTGTCCCATTTAATGAACAAATCCCTAGAGGTCACAGCAACTTTTAAGATAGAGAAGATAACCTTTATTGGTATTTTCTACCATGAGCACACAGGCATACATTAAAATTGAAATTCTGTTGCCTGCTCTCAAAGGAAAGTGTATGTATACCCATGCTCATACATTACACAAATATACACATCCTATACACACACACCCACTCTGTATCTATGTACATACATACATACATACATACACACACTCATATATAAAGATATATTCTCTCTGTAAGAGTGTGTGTGTGTGTGCAGTTTCCAAAAGATGACCTAATTAATTTACAAGCCTCGAGACAAAGTTCAAAAGAAATCCAGTCATTTATTAGGAGCAACATTTTGACATGTTCTTCTGCAGAGCCGACACTGATTTCCGGTTAATGGTCTCTGAACTTTACCCCTGTGTCTCCCCTTCCCTCAGTCTGTCATAAATCACATCCACCAGCGAGGTGCTGCAGCAGGCTGTGAACTTTGCTCCTAACATGTCTGCTGTAGAAACCTGAGATCCGACTCTGGCCGAAGGTATGCATGGAATTCTCCCTTCCTCCAATGTCAACTTGATAGTAGTCGTGGAAACGCTTTACAAGTTGACAGTACACACACGCACACATAAACACACTATATATATATATATATATATATATATATATATATATATATATATATATATATATATATATATATATATATATATATATATATATATATATATATATATATATATATATATATACACACAGACTGTATGTGTCTATATATGTGTCTGTATGTATATGTATACACACACACATACATAGAGACACACATACATACTGCATACACTGTGTCTGTGTGTACGCACACAGAGAGAATATATCTTTATGGGTATGTGTATATATGTATTAATATATATATGTGTGTACATATATGTGTATATATGTTTGTGCACGCTTGTGAGACAGAGACAACAGAATTTCATATATATACACAGACACATGCACTGCACTATATATGTGTGTCTGTATGTGTGTATGTATCTGTGTGTGTGACAATCTCAATCTTACACGGGAAAAGACCCGAATACAACAAGACACACACTCACTCACTCTCTCTCTCTCTCTCTCTCTCTCTCTCTCTCTCTCTCTCTCTCTCTCTCTCTCTCTCTAGATATAGATATAGATATAGATATAGATATAGATATAGATATATACATACACACATGCATACACACACACACACACACACACACACACACACACACACACACACACACACACACACACACACACACACACACACATATATATATATATATATATATATATATATATATATATACACACACACATACATACATATATATACATATATATACATATATATGTACATATACATATAAACAACAAAACCATATATATGGACCCTGGGCAGGGTTCAGACTTCGAGCAGGGACCAGGGAGGCTGGTTGGCCACCAGGAGGCGCCTGAGGCATGAAGCAGTGGGAAAGATCAAAGGGAGTTTATCCCTGATGTCAGGCATTGGAGCAGTGGTGAAGATCAAAGGGAGTTTGTCCCTGACGCCCGGCAACGAAGGGCGGAGAAACGGAGGCAGCAGTTACGGAGACAGACTCATAAGAGATAATCAGGTCCAGGTGGTTGTGGCTTGGCTCCTCCCAAGAGAGTATATAAGAAGAGACTTTGGGAGGAGCCCTTTTGCAGGACACAACCGTTCATACCAAGCTGGAGAAGCTCTTGTTTGTATTGTATCTCTTGTCTGTGGAAGTCTGGGTTGCTGCCAATGTATTGCCAGTGAGTCATGTTGGGCTTTCAGCCAACAGGATTGTAATTGCTGTAAATAAAGAGTGGCAAACTATTAAGCCTGTGTTGGCGTTAATCGCTGGAAGGAGGGGGGTCAGAACGTACACACACACACACACAGAATATATCTTTGTGTGTATATGTATGAATATATCTGTGTACATATATGTGTATATGTGTGTGTGTGCACATACACATGTGTATAGCATGTATATGTTTGTGTTATATATATGCATGGGTATTTATACATTTCCTTTTGAGACAGAGACAACAGAATTTCATATCTATGCACACACACACTGAGTTTGTGTATGTGTGTACGTACACACCAGCAGTGGGCTTCATATTTTGTTATCCCGGGTTCGCCGCCTGCTCGCTTCGCATGCGCTTTGCCTGTGTGGTCCCCTTACATGCATGCGCCCGGCTTCAAAAATGTGCCTAAATAGGACGGCACAGAACCGGGGCAGGGTGGTGGTGGGCCCACCTGCCTTTTCCGCTACCGGTTTGGGTGAACAGGTCCGAACCGGCTGAATACCACCTCGGACACGCGCATGCACACACACACTCAGACACACTTTGCAAAAGGTGCAGTTTGCAAAAGGTGATCGCACAACCTCGAGACACAGCAGCCGCCATAATTATGGGTCAGTTGCCGAGCATCTGAATTTTGATCACGCGAGGAGGTTGCGGATGCTGTGAGAAAAACGGTAACCAGTCATTCTTTTTCAGTGCCGTTGTCACTCCCGAGCGATCCCTGAAATGAACTGTTGTAAGACGAGGACTGCCTCTAATGTAACATTCACCGCCTTGAGTTTCCGACAAAGTAATGAAGGTGAGATGAAAATCTTGATAAATATATAAACCAGCGCCTGGGCTTGGATTTCTCACCTTCCGCAGGAGGCTCAGGTGATCCTGGAATGCGTCATCCCTCAGCGGTACCATCGGGTCGTCATGGGGGCGAAAGGTTACAAGGTGCAACAGATCACTCGGGATCACGATGTCCTCGTCAAGTTCCCGGAGCGAGACGACAATTCAGGTGGGTGGGGTGAGGTGGAGTGGTAGGTGGTGTAGTTTTCAAACTCCCCTGCCCCCCCCCCCCCAAAAGAAATTCCAGGAAGAAACTCAGGACGGTGAGTGCATTGTTTTTTTTTTAAAGCTCCTCTATTATTTCAATTTATTTTTTTCTTCTCGCAAGCAGGTTCAGAAGCACAGTCTCAGGAAAACGGCGACGTGATGCCCGAACTGGACACAAGTCCTCGCAAATGTGACATCATCCTCATTTCCGGACGCAAAGAGAAGTGCAAGGCTGCCCGGGCAGCTCTGCTGGTTAGGATCTTGCCTTCCTACTTCGTTCGGGAAAAACGTTCTTTGTCTTTAGCTGTTTAGTCTTACTCACCTGTACAGGTGACCTCATTGGTTTTCCAACCTGTTTTTAACCGAAGAAAGCATCTGGCTAGTATTTAGCTGGGTGTTACATTGGCCTTAGGTTCTGTGTTCTGCTGGGTAGCCTAGACCAAGTTGGATTTCCTGCCAGTTACCTGCTAGAGGTGCGAAATGAGAGAAATATTTCACCATTAAGGAAAAGTTATACAGGTTCACTTTAATATACTTTATTGTCATTGCACATGGTACAATGAGATGAAGTGCTGTCTTCAGCGTACATTACAGTGATAAAAATAAAAACACAAACATACAACCTTTACATTCTATGTACACTATATTGCCAAAAGTATTCGCTCACCTGCCTTTCCTCGCATATGAACTTACTGTAAGTGACATCCCATTCCTAATCCATAGGGCTCAATATGATGTCGGTCCACCCTTTGGAGCTATAACAGCTTCAACTCTTCTGGGAAGGCTGTCCACAAGGTTCAGGAGTGTGTTGATGGGAATTTTTGACCATTCTTCCAGAAGCGCATTTGTGAGGTCGCACAATGACGTTGGACGAGTTTACGTGGCCTACCACTTTGTGGCTGAGTTGCTGTCGTTCCCAAACACTTCCACGTTCTTATAATACAGCTGACAGTTGACTGTGGAATATTTAGGGAGGAAATGTCACGACTGGATTTTTTGCACAGGTGGCATCCTATCACAGGTCCACGCTGGAATTCACCGAGCTCCTGAGAGCGACCCATTCTTTCACCAATGTTTGTAAAAAGAGTCTGCATGCCTAGGTACTTGATTTTATTCACCTATGGCCATGATTGGAACACCTGATTCTGATTATTTGGATGGGTGAGCGAATACTTTTGACAATATAGTGTCCCGATATCACCAGTGATGGGGAACTTTTTTTGGCTCATGTGCCAAAAGCGGGGAAGTGGGATCGTGCATGGGCGTGCCACACCCATAATACAATGCACCTGACCCCAGCATGTATGCGCGCATGACTAGCGCTCCACCCCATTTTTGGCATGCTTTTTTTGCTCTCCCCAGGCTCCAGAGGCTTTATAGGAACCTGGGGTGGGCGAAAACAGCCTGACCCCCCCCCCCAAGGTTTCAGGAGCTTCCCTGAAGGCTCAGGAGTGCAGAAAACCAGCCCTCCGGGCAAACCAGAAGTTCAGGAACAGAGTTCCGGTTTGCTCCTAGGGTTGGTTTTAGCCCTCCGGAGCCTTCAGGGGCCTTCCGGAGGCTTCCCTGAAGGCTCCGGAGGGCAAAAAACGACCCTACAAGCAAATGGGAAGTCATGCGTGCCATAGGTTCACCATCCCGGCATTATACCGTAGAATTCAATATGGTTACTGCCCTGGGATAGAAGCTGTTTTTCAGCTTGTTCTTGTTTTTATTGTCCTGTACCGTCTGCCAGATGGTAATAGTTTAAAAAAAAAAGTGCCCACCATGGGATGGATCTTCAAGAATGTTTTGAACTTTCTTAAGGCAGCGGGAACTATAAAGCTCTTCCAAAGAGAGGAGAGGGCAACCCGTGATCTTCTGGGCAATGATGTTAACCCTCTGGAGCTCTGTCTTATCTGCCACTGTGCAATTGGCAAACCATACACAGATGCAGTCAGTTAAAATACTCTCTAAGGTGCAGCGGTAGAAGGTCACCAGAAGTTTTTCATTCAGTTATTGTTTCCTGAGAAGTTTCAGGTAGTATATTCCCTGCTGGGCCCTTTTGACCACTGCTGCAATGTGAGTTGCAAGCTGGTCCTCATGTCATGCCCCCTGTCGAAACCTGAATCTGCGGAGGAAGACAAGATAAAGCTGGAGCTGACGGAGATTGAGGAGGTGGCTTTGTTGGCTTCGGAGGAATGTGGGGAGAAGCAGGCCAGGGCCTTTCAGGATTGGGATTGGGACAACTTGTAGGCAGGGAAGAATGGGGGCAGGATGATCAAGAGAGACTAAGGAGTGAACATGAGAGACAGAGCTCAGGCGATGAGGAAGGACCACCCTCTCCTGATCCTTGAGCATGGAGAGTGGAGAGAAGGCAAGAAAAGCACAGGCTCACTCAACAACTCGGGAGGTGGCAGGATGATCGAGAGACTAAGGAGTGAACACGAGAGACAGAGCTCAGGCGATGAGCAAGGACCACCCTCTCCTGATCCTTGAGCATGGAGAGTGGAGAGAAGGCAAGAACAGCGCTGGCTTTTCCGACAACTTGGATAAGAGAGCGCCCCACCTCTCTTCACAAGGCACACCTGGGGACAGACTTAAGGAGATGCTGTGGGGAGGGCCATTTGTCGGGAACAAATGCTGAATTGGTAGAGTTTGGTGTGCCGGTACCGATATTTGGCATTTGTAGGACTGTTTGCTTCTACCTTATTTGTGAACTCAGTGCCTTCTTCCTGACTTCGTGAACTCATTACCTTGTTCCTTGTTTAGTGGACTCACTGTTTGTTCTTTGTTTCGTGGGCTCCTTTCCTTGTTCCTTTGTTTTGCTGGACTGGGCACAGGCAGAGGGTATAGTGGAGCAAAGTTCACTCAACAAAGGTCTTGCTTAGCTGTTGTGGCCCAGCAGGAGCCGTTGGAGCTGCCACCAGACTCCAACAGCGAGGGGCCCGATGAGTCGGCTCTGGATAATGTGGAGGACCCTGGACAGGGTTCCGACTCTGAGCAGGGTGCAGAGAGGCTGGTTGGCCACCAGGAGACGCCTGAGCCTTGGACCAGTGGGGAGGAGACAAGGGAGAGTGAGCCGGACGCCAGTAATGAGTTGTTCCTGGATGCACAGCACCAAAGAGCTAATAGGTGTCAGGAACAGTTGTGCAAGTACAGGAGGTGATTGCACTCAGCTGGTGGTCATTAGGCTCCTCTCCAGACTATAAAAAGACTGCTTGTGCACACGCCCCTCTTTGCAGAAGTCAACGCAGGATCGAATGTCGGAGAACATTGTTATGAGCTTGGCAGGCTGGATTGCTGCCAAGCCTTATCTGTGTTTATTGCTGCCCAAGTTTGTCTGTGCTGGTTTGCTGCCAAGGACCTGTCTGTCTGTTAATTAAATGCCGTAACTTATCTTTGGCTCATAGTGTGCTTTGGTGTGGAACGAGGGGGGTCAGAACACTTAGCAATCAATATTTTCGGTTCGATCGTGGCCGTAAGTCGAGGACTCCCTGCATTACCAGGACATCAGAAGTACAAACTGCTCTGCCACGTTCCTCTCTCCTTAGGCTCTGGTACCCATCACCATGGATGTTGACGTTCCTTTTGATCTGCATCGCTACATCATTCGGCAAAAGGGAGCGGGCATTCGCAAGATGATGGAAGAATACGAGGTAAGGGGGGATGATTCAACTTGCGAACCTGCGCTGTTAATCTGGGTTTTGGGTGGGTTTTGACAGACTTTTAACCAGTGGTGAAATCTATTTTTTTCTCTCTGCAAGTTCTGTGGGCGTGGCTTGGTGGGGGGGGTCATGTGACTGGGTGGGTGTGGCTATGTAGTGATGTGACTGGGGTGTGTGTCAAAAGACAGAAACTCACTTTAACAATGTCCTGCTGGAGCAGGGGGTTGGACTAGATGACCTCTGGGTCCCTTCCAGCCCTGGAATGCTGTGTTCTTTCAAGGTATCCTCTGAAGCTGTGTCTAGTGTCCTTCCTTCCTTCCATTTTTTCCTTCCTTCCTTCCTTCCTTCCTTCCTTCCTTCCTTCCTTCCTTCCTTCCTTCCTTCCTTCTTTTTCTTTCTTTCTTTTCTTTCTTTTTCTTCCATCCCTCCCTTTTCTTCTTTCTTTCTTTCTTTCTTTCTTTCTTTCTTTCTTTCTTTCTTTCTTTCTTTCTTTCTTTCTTTCTTTCTTCATTTTGTTAAGTTGTCTAGAATAATAATAAGAGTCTTTAAAAAATAAGTCTAATAATTGAACATTCTATAGGCATTTAGAGTTGTTGACTTACCTCCTTGCAGCAAACAGCCTGATTAGCACAAGGGGGAAAAAAACCCTGCCTCCCAGCAATTTTCCATGTGGAACAAACAGCAAGTTTCACTTTCAATTTCTCCCGATCATCAGCTGTTACAGGCTGCAGGGATTGCTATAGTTTATTAAAGCCCCGTTTGCTGCAAAGAGGTAAATTGCTGGGAAGCAGAGGCCAAAAGGTTGGGGCCGGTGGGTGGGTGGGGCTACATTCGGTGTATAAGATGCACCCAAATTTTCACCCTCTTTTAAGTGGGGGAAGGTGCGTCTTATACTCCGAAAAATACAGTAGGTAACATCTTCAGTGGAATTTAGGGGACATCCCATTACAAGTCCCTCACTTGACACGACCCACACCTAACCCATAATAAGAATCTTACTTGACATGACCCTCACTGGATGTGACCTCCCCATCACAAGGCCTACTGACCACATGAAGACCTTATAAGCAGTATCACAGATAGTATAAGCAGTATCACAAGAGCCAAGGTGGTGCAGTGGTTAAAATGCAGCACTGCAGGCTACTTCAGCTGACTGCAGTTCTGTAGTTCAGCTGTTCAAATCTCACCAGCTCAGGGTTGACTCAGCCTTCCATCCTTCCGAGGTGGGTAAAATGAGGACCCGGATTGTTGTTGGGGGCAATATGCTGATTCTGTAAATCGCTTAGAGAGGGCTGAAAGCCCTATGAAGCGGTATATAAGTCTAACAGCTATAGCTATTGCTATCTTCTAAACCCCATTAAAGATTTTCAGAAGTGGTATTCAGCTGGTCCAGACCGATTTGCCTGAACCAGTAGCGGAAATCACGTCTAGGCCTGCCCATCCGCCCCGGCTCTATGCCCTCCTAATTAGGCATGTTTTTGAGGCCGGGCACATTTGCGGAAGGTGCATGCGTGAAACCCACCACTGAAGATCTTACCTAGCCCGTCTCTCTCTCTCTCTCTCTCTCTCTCTCTCTCCCTCCCTCCCTCCCTTCCTCCCTCCCTCCCTCCTTTTTTTTTCATTTGCCTCTTCAAAACCCTGGTGCGTCTTATACTCCGGTGCATCTTATACGCCGAAAAATACGGTAGGTTCTAGCTTGGCATATTCTTTGCTCTACTAATTTCTGTTTGGAGAAACAGAAATTTGGGGAAAGAAAAAAAAATTAAAATTCTGAAATTTGATATTAGGACTTCAAACATCTTAATTAATAAATATTGTATTTTTCGGACTATAAAATGCACCCAGCTTTTGGGGAGGAAAACAAGAAAAAAAATCTGCCTCTGCCTCCTTGCAGCAAACATCCTGCTCAGCTCCAGCACAGCCTGATTTAGTACAAGCAGCTGATTGGTGGTTGGATCGGCTTCCCAGAATACCTCCAATCAGCTGTTCCAGGCTGCAGGGATCGCCGCCACCCATCGCCATGTCCACGTGCCCCATTTTCGGCCTCTGCACATCTTGTTTTTGGCCTGTTCCTGGCAGTGGGGATCGGCAGCAATAGGAGGCGGCAATCTCTGCGGCCTGTAGGGCTAAAAATGGGATGCGTGGGGGCCGAAAATGGGGGGGCGCAGAGGTGGTGATGGGCGGCGGCAGTGATCCCCGCAGCCTGGAACAGCTGGTTGAAGGTATTCTGGGATGCTGATCCAACCTCCAACCAGCTGTTCATGCTAAATCAGGCTGTTCTGAAGGCTGTTTGCTGCAAGGAGGCAAATTGCTGGGAGGCAGAGGCCGAAAGGTGGGGGCCAGCGTGTGAGCGGGGTTTCGACCACATTCGCTCTATAGGATGCAAAGACATTTCCACCCAATTTTGGGGGGAGGGGTGCGTCTTATAGTCCAAAAACTACGGGTAACCGAGCTCACACTCCCCACTTCGTTCTGCAGCAGATATAACTGTAGCAGGCTGATTTGACCACAGCATCTCTCAGGAAATGGATCACCCCCGTCCTCTTTTCATTTTTTTAAACATGGCTGTTTTCCATTCTGCAGGTGGCCATCTCAGTGCCGCAGCCCGAGCAGCAGTCAGATATCATCAAAGTCACCGGCCTGGTGGCCAATGTCGAACGAGCCAAGGCCGGTCTCCTGGACAGAGTTAGAGAGCTGCAGGCTGAGCAAGAAGATCGGGTACTTCCCCTTTAAAAAATAATAATAATTAAGGAACAAAAAAAACCCCAAGCACTAAACTAATATCATTTGGATGGAGGAATGGAATGGAATAGAAAATGGAATGAAATAGAATAGAATAGAATAGAATAGAATAGAATAGAATAGAATAGAATAGAAAATATGGAATGGAATAGAAAATGGAATGAATGGAATGGAATAGAATAGAATAGAAAATATGGAATGGAATGGATTAGAAAATGGAATGAATGGAATGGAATAGAATAGAATAGAAAATATGGAATGGAATGGAATAGAAAATGGAATGAATGGAATGGAATAGAATAGAATAGAAAATATGGAATGGAATGGATTAGAAAATGGAATGAATGGAATAGAATAGAACAGAAAATATAGAATGGAATGGGATAGAAAATGGAATGAATGGAATGGAATAGAATAGAAAATATGGAATGGAATGGAATAGAAAATGGAATGAATGGAATAGAATAGAATAGAATAGAAAATATGGAATGGAATAGAAAATGGAATGAATGGAATAGAATAGAATAGAAAATATGGAATGGAATGGGATAGAAAATGGAATGAATGGAATGGAATAGAATAGAAAATATGGAATGGAATAGAAAATGGAATGAATGGAATAGAATAGAATAGAAAATATGGAATGGAATAGAGAATGGAATGAATGGAATAGAATAGAATAGAATAGAATAGAATAGAATAGAATAGAATAGAAAATATGGAGTGGAATGGAATAGAAAATGGAATGAATGGAATGGAATAGAATAGAATTCTTTATTCGCCAAGTGTGATTGTCCTTGGTGCATAGGCTCTCAGTGTACATGAAAAGACAAGATACATTCACGAATCATAAGATGCAACACTTAATGGTAGTGATAGGGTACAACTAAGTAATCCGGAATCAATATCAACATAAATCGTAAGGATACAAGCAACAAAGTTACAGTCATACAGTCATAAGTGGGAGGAGATGGGTGATAGGAACGATAAGAAGATTAATAGTAGTGCAGACTTAGTAAATAGTTTGACAGTGTTGAGGGAATTATTTGTTTAGGAGAGTGATGGCATTTGGGGAAAAAGCTGTTCTTGTGTCTAGTTCTGGTGTGCAGTGCTCTATAGCATTGTTTTGAAGGTAGGAGTTGAAACAATTTCTGGAAGGAAGAAAGGAGGGAGGGAGTGAAGGAGATGGCAATGAGAAAGAAGGGAGGAAGGAAGGAAGAAAGAAAAATAGGAAAGGAAGGAGGCAGAGAAAAAAGGGAGGGAGGGAGGAATGAGGAAGAAATAAAAGAATGAATGAGGAAGAGAGGAAGGAAGAGGAGGGAATGGAGGAAGGAAGTGGGGAGAGGAAGGTGGGAAGGGAGGGAGGAAGAAATGAGGAAGAGAGATAGGAAGGAAGAGGAGGGAATCGAGGAAGGAAGGGGGAGTGGAATGGAGGGAAGAAGGAAGAAAGGGAAGAAGGAAGAAAGGAAAGAAGGAAGGAAGGCAGAGGAAAAAGGAAGGAAAGAAAGGAATGAGGAAGGGAAAGGGGGAGGCAACGATGGAAGGAATGAAAAAAGGAAAGAAAGCACAACAAGAAAGAGTAAAAAGAAGTGAAGCTGTTTCTGATTTCCCTCTATACCAAACATGAAATATGTGTACAAAAACACTTCTGCTTACCAAAAAAAGATCAGGTATATCAAGTCAGAACTTGCCCTGCCTGTCTCACCCAAAAGAGTGGCAGGGGCTCTCCAGCTGCACATACACACCCTCCAAAAAAAAAACCTACTGATATTCTCTTCTCCTTAGGCCCTGCGAGGGTTCAAGCTGACGGTGAGCGTGGAGCCTAAGTACCACCCCAAGATCATCGGCAAAAAAGGAGCGGTCATTTCCCAGATCCGTAAGGACCACGACGTCACTGTCCAGTTCCCCGACAAAGGGGACGAGCATCAGGTAGGGGTCTCCCCCTCTTTGAGTGTGTGGCCCCAAAGAAGGGTGGCTGTTGTGGCCCACCAGTGGAGCTGGCAACAGATACAGGGACAGTGAGGAGGTTGGGGAGGAAGATGGGCCAGTCCTGGAGTCTGGGGAAGGCTCGGGTGAGGGCTCTGTGTCAGAAGCAGAGAGGGGGCCAGGGCCGTACGCCAGTTATCAGCTGCCTTCAGAGTCAGATGTCAGTGAGGCAGATGAACAGCTGGAGCCTGTTCCCAGTGTGCGCGTGCGCAGTTGCCAGATGAAGGGAACGGCTAAAGAACAAGGGTCGACTTGGGAGTAAGGCCACAGGTGGACAATGAATGACCCCTCCCAGAGGAAATAAAAGAGGAGCCAAAGGGGAGTGGAGTTTTCAGGAGACAATGAGTTCATTTAATTGGTCCATGACTTTCCAAGACTCCTTGCCAAGTTTTGAAAATATCAGCCTGTCAGCTCTCCAAGCCATATAAGGTCTGTGACTGTAAATCCTCCTTTGAAAAACTTTGCCAGCTAGGAATGAGCAAAATTCCCTATAAATTAATAAAAGAGTTTTTTCCTGGGGCAAGGAGTCTGCTTCATACTCTTGGGAAGCTTCGGTCAGAACAGCGGCTGAGAAATACCTAGCTGGTATTCCAATGAGGAGATGGGCCACGTTTCCCCACAGAAAGCCAAGATTCCTTTAGCCCCCTTCCCGATCAGCTAAAGATCGACGTTGTTAGGTAAGCTCCTTATTGGGAGAGTGAGTACTTTCAGAGAAGCGTTGTAAGAGTGTTGTTGGAGAACACACAAACCAGCATACAGAGACACTACAGTATAAAAAGGCTTTTACTTTCGTGGAAATAGAGGTATCCGAGTCCATCAAACAGTCCAAGTCATACACGGATAAAACAGTCAGTCATCAATGTCTTTCAGTTAAGGGATAATCCAAATAGCATAGTCCAGTATCATATAATCAGTTCAGTATTCAAATTTTGCTAACAGTTGCAAAACTTACAATAGCTCACGGCACTTTCTAACAGCCAGCTTTCAAAACACTCAGATCAGATCAGCCCAGCATCTAACAAACAGAAAGCTAACAGTTGTTCTGGCTCCCTCTTATGGCCGATTGAGGAAAACAGCAACCAATCACATTTTACAGTATGATTTAAAGAAACAGGTATAACATTGCTATATGATTTATATATTGCCAACCCAATCGTTAGAATTATATTCCTAACAGATGTTAAAATGTGTAACGATAAAACGTGGGGAGTGGCCGAGGCCCGAGGCCGGTGATCTAAATTATTTCTCTTTTCCTGCTGCTTTCATGCCCTCACCTTAAAGGATCTTATCACAATCACCGGCTACGAGAAAAACACCGAGGCTGCCCGAGACGCCATCTTGAAAATTGTCGCCGACCTCGAGGAGATGGTCAGTGAAGACATCCGCCTGGATCACCGAGTCCACGCCCGCATCATCGGTGGGAGAGGCAAAGCCATTCGCAAACTCATGGAAGAATTCCGGGTAGGGGATCAGGCTTAGAGCAAGGTGGGAGGCAGACACGCCCGGGACTTTCCCCTCCCAGGGAATTCGGGGGGGGGGGAGTCATAAAGTCATGATGCCCCATCTGGGTTTCTCCTCTGTCCATCTACTGCAGATAGCCCTCGTCTTAAACAAGCGTTTATTTAGGGATCCTTCAAAGGAGTGGCGCAGTAGCCTAGAGGTGGAGTTCTCGCCTCACAATCAGGTGGCTGTGAGTTTGATCCTAGGAAGAGGCAGATATTTCTCTCTCTGTGCACATGAAATGCAATACAATACAATAGCAGAGTTGGAAGGGACCTTGGAGGTCTTCTAGTCCAACCCCCTGCCTAAGCAGGAAACCCTATACCAGTGGGAGTCAACCTGGTCCCTACCGCCCACTAGTGGGCGTTCCAGCTTTCATGGTGGGCGGTACAGGTTTTGTCTGATACTGAAGCACTTTCCTTTTTCAAATTTAATTGACTTCCCTACTTTATAAATCACCATTACTATGGAACCGGTGGGCGGTTAGAAAATTTTAGTACTAACAGAGATACAAAAGTGGATGGTAGGTATAAAAAGGTTGACTACCCTTGCCCTATACCATTTCAGACAAATGGCTATCCAACATCTTCTTGAAGGCTTCCAGTGTTGGGGCATTCACAACCTCCGGAGGCAAGCGGTTCCACTGATTAATTGTTCTAACTGTCAGGAAATTTCTCCTCAGTTCTAAGTGTTTGTTCGTTTTTGTTTATTGGATTTATGTGCCGCCCTTCTCCCAAAGGACTCAGGGCGGCGTACAACATTAAAAAGAAACTCATATTACAAAAGTTAAAAAGGAAATTAGATAAGAGTATCGAAAAACAAACCCAATTAATATTAACAATAACATTTTAAAAATTAGATTAAAATTAACAATTAAATCAATCATTTATTTTATTTTGTTCAGGCCAGGCCGGCTTGCTGGAAAAGCCAACTTTTTAGGGTGCTTCGGAAGGACCGAAGGTCGGAGTTTATGCGAAGCTCCGGGGGCAGTTCATTCCAGAGGGAAGGCGCTCCCACAGAGAAGTCTCTCCCCCTGGGGATCGCTAGCCGACACTGTCTACCCAACGGCACCCTAAGGAGGCCAACTCTGTGGGATCGCACTGGATGATGGGAGGCTACCGGTGGCAGTAGGTGGTCTCACAGGTACCCTGGGCCTAAGTCATGGAGCGCTATAAAGGTCATCAGTAGTACCTTGAATCGCACCGGAAAAGAACCGGCAACCAGTGCAGGCCGCCCAAAAGGGGCGTAACATGGGAGCACCTAGGTACCCCCATGATAACCCGCGCGGCGACATTCTGGACCAGCTAAAGTCTCCGGGTGCTCTTCAAGGGCAGCCCCATGTAGAGAGCGTTGCAGTAGTCCAGGCGAGAAAGGACGAGGGCATGAGTGACTGTGCACAGAGCATCCCGATCCAGGAAAGGGCTTCTCTCCTTGATTAGTTTCCACCCATTGTTTTTTGTTCTACCTTCGGATGCTTTGGAGAATAGCTTGACTCCCTCTTCTTTGTGGCAACCCCTAAGATATTGGAAGACTGCTATCATGTCTCCCCTAGTCCTTCTTTTCATTAAACTGAACATACCCAGTTCCTGCAACCGTTCTTTATATGTTTTAGACTCCAGTCCCCTAATCATCTTTGTTGGGGATACATTGAGAATATATCTGCTTAACAAAACTCCGCATTGGCAACAGGAAGGGCATCTGGCCATTAAAACACTCTGCTAGCTCCATTCAGTTGCCCAGACTCCAACCTGCAAGGGATTATGGGGGTCGTTAAAAGACAAGGATGGTTTCGTGACCATTCAAAGTTACAACGGCGCTGGAAAAGTGACTTGTGACCGTTTTCCACACCTACGACCGGTGCAGCATCCTCATTGTCAGGCGATCGAAATTCAGAGGTTTGGCAACGGATTCAGACTGAGGACTATCGCAGAGCCTCGCGCTACACTTTTTTTGTGACCTTCTGGCCGGAAAAGTTCAGGGGGTGGGGAGCCACTTCACGACCCGTGTTTCAAACCTAAAAACTGCAGCTGGTTCGCTGAACAATGCAACTCACTTAACAACTCTTCTGTCTTGCTTTGTGACAGAAATTTGGGGTCCCATTGCGGTCGTAAGTCAAGGACTACCTGTACGACAAGGGTGTCTGAGTGAAATGGTAGCCAGGGGTTTTGGATTCCCCCCCCCCCCTTTAATCGATGGAAAGAAAAATCTATCCGCTTTTCTCCAAAGTAACATTTTCTTCGAGTTGAGCTTGATTTGGTGTGTTTATTTGGGCCACAGGACAGGTTTGGTTGGCAGCCATTTTAAGTTCTCCGTTTGGTCTAAAGCAGGGGTCTCCAACCTAGGCAAATTTAAGCCTGGTGGACTTCAACTCCCAGAATCCCCCAGCCAGGGAATTCTGGAAGCCCACCAGGCTTAAAGTTGCCAAGGTTGAAGACCCCTGGTCTAAACCTCTGGGGTTTTTTTCGGTCACCATTTTTTTTGAGATCCGCCAAGATCAGGTCTCTCGGCGGAACCAGGTTTATTTCAAAAGAGCTTTTTCCTCTCGGCAGGTGGATATCCGCTTTCCGCAGCCGGGTGCCAGCGACCCAGATAGAGTCACGGTGACGGGGCTGCCTGAAAACGTGGATGACGCCATCGACCACATGCTTAACCTGGAAGAGGAATATGTGAGAGGGAATTTGCATGGGTTTTGAGGGGTGGTTGAGGGGGAGAAGCTGATGAAAACCCGGTTGAAATGAATAGAGGAAGTAGAAGGGAAGGCATCCCTTTTGCTCTGCTGCTTCGGAATTTCCCCATCAGCTGTTCATCTTTTAGGGCAGGGGTGTCAAACTCAATTTTCTTAAGGCCCACATCAGGCTGTGGTTAACCTGCAGGGGTGTGGCCAACTGGGTGGGCCTGGCTAGTTTGACACCACTCCCCAAACTGCTGGCATGTTTCCTCTTTGCGTTGACTGGCCCGATCTTTCCACTTCACATTGGGTGGGGGGGCGGATCTGACCACATCACAGGCCCTGAGTTTGAGACCCCTACACTAAAGGAAGCCGAGAAGGACAATATGCCTGAGCTTCCCACTGGCCTGATTTTTTTCTGGAGCTTCTGGACTGTTGTTGACAGCATTTTCAGATGAAGGCAACTCCTTAGTCTATCAAATTCTTTGGGCAAGGAATTCCTTCATACTATTAACCAGCCTTGGTAACTTTATGACTTGTGGACTCCCAGAATTCAATGCTGGTTGAGGAATTCTGGGAGTTGAAGTCCACAAGTCGTCAAGGTTGGGGATTCTTGCTGTTAACTACTCATCACCAAATCTCCAGAACTGTAAAGCCTACAAAATTGAAATTTAGCATATATGTTCCTCTTGGCTTCTCGCTAAGAAAGGGTGTTTCGAAATGACCATCAGATCATTAGTATTTTTTATACAATAATTAACACCCTCTAATGCTAAGGTGTTCTACTCTCCCTCCCCACCTGAAAAGAACTCTGTTCCAACTCCAGTTGCCTTATATTAACACACACTGATGCTAAGGAGTTAGATATTCTACTCCCCCTCCCCACCTGAAAAGAACTCTGTTCCAACTGCCAGTTGCCTCACATTCCTTTTTACCTCAGTTCAAACTGGCAGACGTGCCACTCCTTCACTCAGGAGAGGACTGGTGCTTCTTACAGTACTAAATGTTGGTACCTCATCAAAATGTCTACGCATTCCACCTATGGAACTGCTTTTGGACTCAAGGCAGCGGGAGCAATATTCCTTATGTGTTTTAATCCCCGACCGCCACTGAGCCAACAAATTGAACTGGAGTGAACCGGATTTCTCCTGCATTGCCCGATTACATAGTTTCATCGTGAAGCATGGGTATTCAGCTAGTATTACCATATAGCCCATCCGTAGTTGCAGGTGGAATCCTTAATTGTGTTGTCACAACACCCCTGACCTAACCAGCAGATATATTTGAACAAAAGAATAATCTTGGTTAATCTTAATCGGGGGTTTTAGGAACAGCTTGGCCAGTCGCACAGATCCAACCTGCTTTGTGAGTTTAAAACTTGAGTGCGTAGTGAGAACTTTTGACAATGGGTGGCTTCAATAATCCGATTAATTGTGTAAGCAGTAGCTGCCTATTCCAGGCAGGCGTCCCCAGAATACGGTGCCCAAAGGAAATGAGATAACTTTTAGAACATTAAATGTGTTATTTGCACCTCGGGATAACATCAAATGCTCCTTTCAAACAGCATGCCAATTGCTTGCAAGGCAAGGTGGTGGAATGAGCCTTTAATCACTGGTATGAATCAGTCTGAAGGTTTGTTGTTTACAAAGCCTCACAATTTATGACGTGGCAATTGTGAGGAATGCCCGACTCTAGTGGCGGATTCCAAAGGAATCTGTCTGGTTCTTCTTTGAACCAAAATTCTAAGCTGAATTTCACTTAAGAGGACAAAAACAGGCATGATTTCGTCCAGCTATCATCTAGCTATTGTCTATCAGCTATCTACCGCTATATATACTAGCTATCATCTAGCTATCATCTTTATCATCTATCAATCTTATGTATATCATTTATCATCTGTATCAGGGGTGTCACTTTGTCGTCATGTGACGTATCGGAACTTTTCCCCCTTCGCTAAACCGGGGGTGGGCATGGCCAGTGCATGGCCAATGTGGGCCCGGAGTTTCACACCCCTGATCTCTCTCTCTCTCTCTCCTGTTTGTCTGTCTGTCTGCCTATCTATCTATCTACCTATCTATCTCGCTCTATCATCTCTACTTGTCTGTCTCTATCTATCTAATATCTAACTATCTAACTTGC
Source organism: Thamnophis sirtalis (assembly GCF_051295495.1). Taxonomy (NCBI): domain Eukaryota; kingdom Metazoa; phylum Chordata; class Lepidosauria; order Squamata; family Natricidae; genus Thamnophis; species Thamnophis sirtalis. The sequence goes on from NW_028261384.1 coordinate 131,217,606, forward strand.
TCTCTATCATCTGTCTCTATTTGTCTGTGTCTCTCTCTCTTTCTATCTATCTAATCTCTGTCTGTCTGTCTGTCTGTCTATCATCTATCTATCTATCTATCTATCTATCTATCTAATATCTCTCTGTATCTTGCTCTCTGTCATCTCTATTTGTCTGTGTCTGTCTGTCTGTCTGTCTGTCTACCTACCTATCTATCTATCATCCATCTATCTATCTATCTCTCTATTTCTCTGTCATCTGTCTCTGTCTGTCTGTCTTCTATCTATCTAATCTCTATCTATCTATCTCGCTCTATCATGTCTCTGTCTCTTTCTGTCTGTATCTAATCTCTCTCTATATCTCTATCTGTGTCTATTTGTCTCTCTGTCTGTCTGTCTGTCTATCTAATCTCTGTATCTCGCTCTCTCATCTATCTCTATTTGTCTGTCTGTCTGTCTAATCTATCTAATCTCTTTCTATCACTCTATCACTCTATCTATCTATATCTATCTATCTATCTATCTATCTATCTATCTATCTATCTATCTATCTATCTATCTATCTAATCTATCATTTGTATAGTTGTCCATCTCACGGAAAAGCCAGCATAAGTTTGGGAGTTATTGTCTACAGGTTCTTAACGGATAGCTGTCTCCTTGCAGATGATGGATGTGGTGGAAACAGAAACCATGGCTGCTTACATGAAGCCCCCCTCCCGCTTGGAAGAGGAGCCTCGGGGCCCCGCCAAGGGCTTTGTAGTGCGTGATGCCCCCTGGAATGCATCGGGCAACAAGGTTGGGCTCAACACCGCCGGTGGTCCCTCATTCACTTAGTTTGACCATTTGACCAGCTTCAGATCTTGTTAAAGAGCTGTAGGGCTCAAACGGCCAGCTTTCTAATTCTAAATTATTAGTGGTTGGTCGTCCAGGAGCCAGATGTTTAGACTGGATTTGTCATTTTTATCCACCTTTTGAGTCCTTCCCAAAGTCCCAAGATAGGCAGAGGGTCTACATTACTGTTGTTCTTGAATGGGACACGGTGGCTCAGTGGCTAAGACGCTGAGCTCGTCTATCAGAAAGGTCAGCAGTTCGGCGGTTCGAATCCCTAGCGCCGCATAACGGTGTGAGCGTCCGTTACTTGTCCCAACTTCTGCCAACCGAGCAGTTCGAAAGCATGTAAAAAATGCAAGTAGAAAAATAGGAACCACCTTTGGTGGGAAGGTAACAGCGTTCCGTATGCCTTGGGCATTTAGTCATGCCAGCCACATGACCACAGAGATATCTTCGGACAGCACTGGCTCTTTGACTTTGAAACAGAGATGAGCACTGCCCCCTAGAGTCGGGAACGACTAGCACATATGTGCTTTACCTTTACTGTTGTTGTTATTATTTTGAGAAAGGTGGAATTTAGAATTTGAAAAAGAAATACAGAGACTTCATGACAGACAGCAATCCGTTCAGCGACTGTCCAAAGTTGGAACGACCATTTTGCACACTTAACAACCATTGCAGCATCCCCCCACGTATCCCGGGGTTACGCGATCCTCTTTTGCGACTTTCTGAATGGGCAAAGTCAATGGGGAAGCCAGGTTCCCTTAACGGCCATGTTACTGACTTCTCAACTGTAGCAGCAGTTCACTTAGCAACAGTGAGAAGAAAGGCTGTAAAAGGGGGCAAAATTGACTTAACAAATTTCTCCCTCAGCAACAGAAATGTTGGGCTCAATTGTAGTTGTAAGTTAAGGACTACCTGCCTTGTGTGGAAACGTGCTTAATTTCTTACTTTATCTCTCTATATAAAAATGGCTGTGTGTATGTATGTTCCAGCATAAGTGCATCGAGCAATTTCAACCAAACTTGGTACACAGATGACTTACTCTCTGCAAACAAATACTGTGGGGTTTAAGGCACCCCTAAAACCCCTCGGGGTATGTGTTCTGTTAAGATACAACCTGTTGTGCCTTAAAATGGCTTCTACTGTACTGCCGTAAAATGACTTGCTGTGCAGCGCATGGTAACAGCTTCACAGTACTCCACGGGGGGGGGGGGGGGCTCCCTCTGGTAAGGGGGAAAATCCAACATTAGAAATTACATTTGGTCCGGACATTCCTCCCCCCACCCTCCCCCAAATAAATAAATACCTGGGCAACGCCAGGTTATCAGCTAGTTACTGAATAAAACTCCCCATCATTTATTCTTTATTCACATGAGAGCCTCTGCTCTTGGGCTGCCATCTAAAAGACAGGGAGGGAAGGGAAGAGAAGGGAAGGAAAGGAAAGGAAAGGAAGAAAGAAAGGAAAGAAGGAAAGGAAAGGAAGAAGTGAATTCTTTATTTGTAATTGTACGCTCTTGCCATCGCTGACCGGAATAGACACAGTTGAAGAAAAGGACTAGCATTGCACTAACTTCTTTCATGCAGGACATCCAGAGTACAGGGAGTCCTCTATTTACGACCACAATGGAGCCCAAAATTTAGGTTGTTAAGTGAGGCAGATGTGAAATGCGTGTTGCCCCATCTTACAACCATTCTTGCCTCCGTTGTTAAGTGAATCAACTTGATAAGTTAGTAACCCAGTTGTTAAGTGAATCGGGACTCCCTATAGTCAGAAGGTCCCACAAATGACATGACGCTGGGACCCGTGAATGGCATACATGTGAACCAGTTGAATTTTGATCGCAGGATTGTGGGGTTGCTGGAAAGGTCATAACTCTGAAAAACAGTCAGGTCACTTTTTCCATCATAATGTTGGACGGTCACTAAAGAATGGTTGTAAGTCAAGGACTACCTGTACATTCTTCGTCTGGGGGCTGCCTAATAAGAAAATCACCAGGGGTGGGATTCAGCCAGTTCGGGCAAGCCAGATGTTAATTTTAGATTTAGAACCTGTAGTTGAAAGGACTGGCTGGCCTCGCCCATCCCTTCCCTCCCAGGAGTCTCCACGCAGCCCATTTTGGATGCCGGTTCTTGCATGGAGGCTCTGGGAGGGCAAAAAATGGACCCATTTCCAGCGTCTGGAGCTCAGGGAAGGCCATTTTCACCCTCCCGGAGGCTTGAGAGAAGCCTCAAGCTTGGGGAGGGTGAAAAGCCCCCCCCCAATGGTGGGGTAGGAGGTTGAATAGGCCACGCCCAGCGAACAACTGGGCAGAGAACCGGTTGCTAAAATGTTTCAATCCCACCTCTGGAAATCACCTTCTCTGAATTTGACTCTCATCTTTTCGTTTCAGGCCCCGGACGTGAGCAGCGCTGAAGAGTTCCCCATTTTCGGCACCGGCGTGGTCCCTAAGCAGGCGTCGGTTTGGGGCCCTAAGAAGTTTTGAGGTTCAGGCACCGCCACGCCTGGCTTGCCAGGCAAGGCCTCGTGGCTGTGGCGGGAAGAGGGAGGAGCGCTCCGTGGCACCATCAGCTCCCTGCCGCCAGTCGCCTCTCTTGCTCTTCGAGACTCCCTCGCTCGTCCTCGTCGCCTGCACTCCTCCTCTCCGTGACTCTGTGCGAAACCATTAACCGATCTAAAAAAAGCCATAGCCTCTTCCCTCCTATTCTTTTCTTCTTGTGGAGCCAAAAGTAGGCCAGGTTGTAAGCACACGTATGTTCAAGGAGACTCGTGCAGCTAGCGGGTTCCCCCCCCCCCTTTTCCCGTTTGCCAGATTTCAGGGCATTAAACTCCTCGCTAGATCTCCCCACCCGCTTCCACCTCTCTGCCATGAAAGGAGTAAGTCCCAAACTTCTTCTGACCGGTTTCTTTTTCTGGGGTCAAGGCGGGGGACCTATTCACGCATCGAGATGTCCTCGGAAGAGCTGGAGGGGCGGGTTCGGACTTGCCGAAGTCGAAGCACAGTTCCTCGTCCACCCAAACCTTCGCGCTCTCTGCTTTCGGATGTCCAAAAGCAGCTTTAACTTTGTTTCCTGGGCTTTCCTAGTGAATTTGGAGCTGGGGGAGGCCTAAAACTGGAGGAAGGAAGGAGAGGGTGCGTGTTTGTGTGTGCGCGAAGATCTAGGAACGAGATTGGGTGAAAGGCTCACTTGAAAAGCAGGTAGCACTTAGCGACTTTGGCAACTAGCAACCTTCGTCCTCCTCTTCTTCCTCCTCCCGCCCCCTCTCAGGAGTCTGGGAATGAGGTTTTTTTCCCCCCACTTCTTCCTCCATTTTCAGCTGATTCCCATCTCTTTTTTCCCCGGCTCCCCCTTTCTTCCCTTCCCCTTTGTCCTTCCTTCCCCTCGTTTTGAACTGTGTCAAGGGAAAATAACGCAATCGTTGACCAGTCAAGGCAGAGATTGTCTTCGACTTTTCCTTTTTCCTTCGACTACTAGTCCTCATCGTCCTTCCCAGGTTTTAAACTGTGATTTCTGTGAGCGAGAGCGTGTGTATTTGGGTGTGTGTCCACAAGAGTGCGAGTTAAGACCCCACTCCCACCCCGGCTCCATCCCTTCTCCCATCCCCCCCGCCACTAACCCCTGCGCGAAGGGGGGGGGCACAATGTAACAATTTTTTTAAAAAAGGAAAAGGAAAAAAAACAACCTAACGGAGCAACCTAATCAAGTTTTTTCATTTTTCCCCCCTTTTTTTCTTTTTCTTTTTTTCTTCTGAAGAAGGCAGGGTTTGGGGGAGAATTAAAAATATGGCAAAAAAAAATCAGAAGACACTATTGGCCTTAACGGGAGGGAGGGGGGGGAGACAACAACAACGGGGTGGGGTGTGAGAGGGAGAAAAAAAAAAGAAACTTAAGTTTGACAATGGAAATATGCAAACTCTGTAGGTCACGCCCGGTGACTGGATTTTTTTTTTTTTCTAATTCCAAATTAAAAACGAAAAAACGGCGTGGGGAAAATAAAAACTCCTTTTGGTGAATTTTCGCCTGCGTCCGTTGAGCTGTGTTGAGGGCCTTCTTTGCTTTCTCCAGACTGAAAAAGAAATCCCACTGATGGGAGCCACTGTTCTTCTATTGCTATTCCGATGGAGAAGCGAGTGCAGGTTTAGTGCCCTTTTGAAAGTACAACAGCACTGAAAAAAAAGTGACTTAGGAACATTTTCTCACGACCATTTGCAAAATATCCATAGCTGGACTTTTAATTGGGACTAGAATTTCCTTTGCTAAGCCAGGTAAAAGTAGAGTAGAGTAGAGTAGAAAATTAAAATAGAATATAGAATTTAGAGAATAGGAAATGGGAATTGAATGGAATAGAATAGAATAGATTAGATTAGATGGAATCAGTGGAGTGGGCTAGAGTAGAATAGAATGGAATGGAATAGATGGAATGGAATAGAATAAAACAATAGAATAGAATAGAATGCAGTGGAGTGGGATAGAATAGAATAGATGGAATGGAATGCAGTGGAATGAGATTGAATAGATGGAATGGAATGCAGTGGAGTGGAATAGAATAGATTAGATTAAATGGAGTGCAGTGGAATGGGATAGATTAGATTGAATGGAATGCAGTGGAATGGAATGGAATAGATGGAATGCAGTGGAGTGGAATAGAATAGAAGGAATGGAATGCAATGGAGTGGGATAGAATAAATGGAGTGGAGTGGGATAGAATAGATTAGATGGAATGGAATGCAGTGGAGTGAGATACAATAGATTAGATGGAATGGAGTGCAGTGCAGTGGAATGGGATAGATTAGATTGAATGGAATGCAGTGAAGTGGAATGGAATAGAATAGATGGAATGCAGTGGAGTGGAATAGAATAGAAGGAATGGAATGCAATGGAGTGGGATAGAATAGATTAGATGGAATGGAATGCAGTGGAGTGAGATACAATAGATTAGATGGAATGGAGTGCAGTGCAGTGGAATGGGATAGAATAGATTGAATGGAATGCAGTGGAATGGAATAGAATAGATGGAATGCAGTGGAGTGGAATAGAATAGAAGGAATGGAATGCAATGGAGTGGGATAGAATAGATGGAGTGGAGTGGGATAGAATAGATTAGATGGAATGCAATGCAGTGGAGTGAGATACAATAGATTAGATGGAATGGAGTGCAGTGGAATGGGATAGAATAGATTAGATGGAATGGAATGCAATGAAGTGGGATAGAATAGAATAGATGGAATGGAATGCAGTGGAGTGGGATAGATTAGATGGAATGGAAAGCAGTGGAGTGGGATAGAATAGATAAGATGGAATGGAGTGCAGTGGAATGTGATAGATTAGATTGAATGGAATGCATTCCATTGTAAGCCGCCCGGAGTCCTCCGGGAGTGGGCGGCATACAAATAAATAAATAAATAAATAATAATAATAATAATAATAATAATAATAATGCAGTGAAGTGGAATGGAATAGAATAGATGGAATGCAGTGGAGTGGAATAGAATAGATGGAATGGAAGCAATGGAGAGGGATAGAATAGATGGAGTGGAGTGGGATAGAATAGATTAGATGGAATGGAGTGCAGTGGAATGGGATAGAATAGATTAGATGGAATGGGATGCAGTGAAGTGGGATAGAATAGATGGAATGGAATGCAGTGGAGTGGGATAGATTAGATGGAATGGAAAGCAGTGGAGTGGGATAGAATAGATAAGATAGAATGGAACGCAGTGGAGTGGGATAGAATAGATAAGATGGAATGGAGTGCAGTGGAGTGGGATAGAATAGATTAGATGGAATGCAGTGAAGTGGGATAGAATAAATGGAATGGAATGCAGTGGAATGGGATACTTAGATGGAATGGAGTGCAGTGGAATGGGATAGAATAGATGTGGGATAGAATAGAATAGATGGAATGCAGTGGAGTGAGATAGATGGAATGGAATGCAGTGGAGAGGGATAGAATAGAACAGAAGGAATGGAGTGCAGTGGAATGGGATAGAATAGATTAGATGGAATGGAATGCAGTGGAATGGGATAGAATAGAAGGAATAGAGTGCAGTGGAATGGGATAGAATAGATTAGATGGAATGCAGTGAAGTGGGATAGAATAAATGGAATGGAATGCAGTGGAATGGGATAATTAGATGGAATGGAGTGCAGTGGAATGGGATAGAATAGATTAGATGGAATGGAGTGCAGTGGAATGGGATAGAATAGATTAGATGGAATGGGATGCAGTGAAGTGGGATAGAATAGATGGAATGGAATGCAGTGGAGTGGGATAGATTAGATGGAATGGAAAGCAGTGGAGTGGGATAGAATAGATAAGATAGAATGGAACGCAGTGGAGTGGGATAGAATAGATAAGATGGAATGGAGTGCAGTGGAGTGGGATAGAATAGATTAGATGGAATGCAGTGAAGTGGGATAGAATAAATGGAATGGAATGCAGTGGAATGGGATACTTAGATGGAATGGAGTGCAGTGGAATGGGATAGAATAGATGTGGGATAGAATAGAATAGATGGAATGCAGTGGAGTGAGATAGATGGAATGGAATGCAGTGGAGAGGGATAGAATAGAACAGAAGGAATGGAGTGCAGTGGAATGGGATAGAATAGATTAGATGGAATGGAATGCAGTGGAATGGGATAGAATAGAAGGAATAGAGTGCAGTGGAATGGGATAGAATAGATTAGATGGAATGCAGTGAAGTGGGATAGAATAAATGGAATGGAATGCAGTGGAATGGGATAATTAGATGGAATGGAGTGCAGTGGAATGGGATAGAATAGATTAGATGGAATGGAATGCAATGAAGTGGGATAGAATAGAATAGATGGAATGGAATGCAGTGGAGTGGGATAGATTAGATGGAATGGAAAGCAGTGGAGTGGGATAGAATAGATAAGATGGAATGGAGTGCAGTGGAATGTGATAGATTAGATTGAATGGAATGCATTCCATTGTAAGCCGCCCGGAGTCCTCCGGGAGTGGGCGGCATACAAATAAATAAATAAATAATAATAATAATAATAATAATAATAATAATAATAATAATGCAGTGAAATGGAATGGAATAGAATAGATGGAATGCAGTGGAGTGGAATAGAATAGATGGAATGGAAGCAGTGGAGAGGGATAGAATAGATGGAGTGGAGTGGGATAGATTAGATGGAATGGAGTGCAGTGGAATGGGATAGAATAGATTAGATGGAATGGGATGCAGTGCAGTGGGATAGAATAGATGGAATGGAATGCAGTGGAGTGGGATAGATTAGATGGAATGGAAAGCAGTGGAGTGGGATAGAATAGATAAGATAGAATGGAATGCAGTGGAATGGGATAGAATAGATTAGATGGAATGGAATGCAGTGGAATGGGATAGAATAGAAGGAATAGAGTGCAGTGGAATGGGATAGAATAGATTAGATGGAATGCAGTGAAGTGGGATAGAATAAATGGAATGGAATGCAGTGGAATGGGATAATTAGATGGAATGGAGTGCAGTGGAATGGGATAGAATAGATTAGATGTGGGATAGAATAGATGGAATGCAGTGGAGTGGGATAGATTAGATGGAATGGAATGCAGTGGAGAGGGATAGAATAGAACAGAAGGAATGGAGTGCAGTGGTATGGGATAGAATAGATTAGATGGAATGGAATGCAGTGGAATGGGATAGAATAGAAGGAATGGAGTGCAGTGGAATGGGATAGAATAGATTAGATGGAATGGAATGGAATGCAGTGGAATGGGATAGAATAGAAGGAATGGAGTGCAGTGGAATGGGATAGATTAGATGGAATGGAATGCAGTGGAATGGGATAGAATAGAATAGAGAATGGAATAGGAAATGGAGTGTGGAATAGAGTTGAGTAGAAAAGAAAATTAGAATAGAATATAGAATTTAGAAAATAGAATACAATGGAATTTAGAATGGAATAGAATAGGAAATGGAATAGGAAAGCAATAGAATAGAATAGAAAAGAATAGAATAGAATAACAATTGAAAAGCACCTTGGAGATCTTCTAGTCCAACCCTATTCAGGCAGGAAACCCTGTATCATTTCTGACAAATGGTTGTCCAATCTCATCTTAAAAACTTCCAGTGTTGGAGCATTCATAACTTCCGGAGGCAAGCTGTTCCACTGACTAATTGTTCTCACTGTCAGGAAATTTATCCTGAGTTCTAAGTTGCTTCTCTCTTTGATTAGTTTCCACCCATTGCTTCTTGTTCTACGCTCAAGTACTTTGGAGAATAGCTTGACTCCCTCTTCTTTGTGGCAACCCCTGAGGTATTGTAACACTGCTATGTCTCCCCTAGTCCTTCTTTTCATTAAACTAGACACACCCAATTCCTGCAACCGTTCTTCATATGTTTTACCCTCCGGTAAAATATATGAAGAGCTTCATCTGATTTTATGCATTTGGTTTTATGCTCTTTTTTTCCCTCTCCACGGTTGTTCATCGAATCACTAGTCGTTAAGTGAACCACGCTGCCGTTGAAGTTGAATCCAACTTCCCCCATTGATTTCGCTGGTCGGAAACCAGCCGGGAAGGTGCCAATGAGTGATCACACGTCCCCGTCACCGCATAACTGTCAACAGACACACGCCAGCGCCCGATCTCTTGATCACATGACGCAAGGATTCTGAAACAGGCTGAAGTCTGAGAACCAGGCCTAAGTCGTCCCCGTTCCCCCCACCCCACCCCAGTGCTGCTGTAACTTGAAACAGTCGCTAAGCGAATGGCTTTTAAATCAAGGACTAGCTGCGGTCACCATTTTGGGCCTATAAGAAACAAAGCTGAGGCCGCCACCTTATGTAACCCAGCCTTGGCACTGTCTTTCTTGCATTCTCCTCAACCTTCCCGATGAGGTCTTTCTGGTCTGTTTGGAAACGCAATCCAATCTGCTTAAGAACTGCCGTTTCGGTTGACAGCTTTGACTCTTTAATCCTACGGGGTCAAAGAAGCCGGTCGGTCGAGGTTGGGACACGGAAATCGGTTTGTGGGCCTCTGCTCAGCTGCTGATCCTCTATAGGAGGAGATCAGCCAGGGGAAGTCGGCCATTGTTTGCTTTCCTCTTTATTCTTTTATAATTTCTGCTTGGCTTTCTGGTTCCAGTTTCGTAGTAATTATACTGGATTAAAAGTATACCGAACTTTTTTGTCCAGTATAATTACTACGCAAACTGGAGAGGGCCCACCAACACCACCAGTTATACGGGTGGGATTAGGGTGTCTTTGGTCTCACCAAGTCCGCCAAACGCTTAAAATTAGGGGCAACCCCCCCCACACAATTCAGATGATCCTTTAGCGAAAGTTGCACCCGCTCTTATCAAATCTGCCCCTTTGCCACAGCGTAAATCCCCGCGATCGGAAATTGTCAGGCTGTTGTTGAATGTATAAAAATAGGAAGGAAGAAAGGAAGGAAAAGGAAAGAAAGAAAAGAAGAAAAAGAAATAAAAAAGAAAGAGAAGGAAAGAAAGGAAGGAAGGAAAAGGAAAGAAAGAGAAAAAAAGAAAGGAAAAAAGAAAAAGAAGAGAAAGGAAGAGAAAGGAAGGGAGGAAAAGGAAAGAAGAGAGAGAAAGAGAAAAAAAAGGAAAGGAAGGAAGGAAAAGGAAAGAAAAGAGAAAGAAAAAAAAGAAAAAAATGAAAGAAAGAAGAAGGAAGGAAAAGGAAAGAAAAAAAAGAAAGGAAAGAAAGAGGAAGGAAGGAAGGCAAAGGAAAGAAAAGAAAAAAGGGAAAGAGAAAGAGGAAGGAAAAGGAAAGAAAGAAAGAAAGAAAGAAAGAAAGAAAGAAAGAAAGAAAGAAAGAAAAAGAAAGAAAGAAAAAGCCAATTTGGTGTAGGGGTTAAGGCACTGATGGCAAACCTTTTATACAGAATGCCCAAACTACGCATGTGTGCATGCCCAAACAAAGGTGTGTGTGCATTAATGTGCACATGCATGGACATCACCGTGCACGATGCACGGATATGCACATGTGCACAAACATGCATGCATGGGCAGCCGAAACCCGAAGACAGCTGGCCGGCGGGAAGCCAGGCATCCTCACACCGGCCGCGCAGCGAGAGGTTTTTTCTTCTTTTTCGTAAGCCTTTTTCTTTTGTGAGCTTCTGTTTCATCATATGCAGGGAGATAGAAGTTCATAATGGAGATCCGACTTGGGGCGAAGGCGCACGTGCCAGCAGAGAGGGCTCTGCACCCCTCTTCTGGCACGCATGCCACAGGGCAGGCGTCAGCAACCTGTGGCTCTGGAGCTGCATGTGGCTCTTTCATCCCTCTGCTGCGGCTCCCTGTCACTGGTCGGCTCCACAATTGATAGGATTTTCGGTTAGGACAGATAGAGGAAAAAGGGACACTACACTAGGGGGAGACTCTGATTGGGGAACCGGACTTCCAGTGGGCTCCAGAATTGGATGCGGGGGGCTCTGGTTAGGATCTTTGTGGCTCTTTGAGTGTTTAAGGTTGCCGACCCCTGCCATGGGGGATTAAGGTGTCAGGTTAGAAACCCGGAGTCTGAGTTGTAGTCCTGCCTTAGGCCCAAAGCCAGCTGCGTAACTCTAGGCCAGTCGCTCGCTCTCAGCCCTAGGAAGGAAGCAACGGCGAACGTCTTCTGGAAAAACCTTGCTGCCGGGACTAATCAGGGCAGCTACCAGGAGTCAACACTAACTCTCAGGCACATTCACACACACACACACACCCAAAAAAACCTTGTAATAATCTTTTGTTTAGTGAGTTGGGAACTCAGCCACTTCTATTTATGGCTTAGCATGTTGAATGGGACCCCTTCTTGTTCGTCATTATCCAGCAAACTCTGGTTATTGGAAATTGACTATTGTATACAAGCCAACCCAGCCGTTTGTGTAGGATGTTAAAGGAAGCACACACAAAGACAAACACGCAAGTTGGAGACGAGCCTCACAAATTTTGTGTTGTGCAGCCCACCAAGCTGGGACAAGGAAGCTGTGAGACTCACAGTACCTTTCTGGCACGATCTCAATCCAGATATTCACCTGCCGTTTCGTACACAAATAGCTGTTTCCGCCCTGCGTGTTCTTTTCAGTCCTAATTTGTTTTTGTACGGCTTTCACTACCACCAGGAATGCTGAAAGGGGCATAAAGGATGCAAACATAATGAAAACACGCCAACCAATTAAAAGCAGCGACCGAAAACGCAGGAAACATTTTTTTTTAATTAACAGCCAGGTTGAAAAAGACGCTCCTTCCCAAAACCACAGGAGTTCCCAGATGTGCGGAAATGACAAAAGTTGCAAATCTTCAGTCGCAGATTGGGTGGACTTTGCCATCTGCTAAAAGGACTTCCACCCCATCCATACTGGTCATCCACCCGGGTCAATTTTGAATGCCATATGGCTGCAGAGATGCTTGGCCTTAGCCGGGAGCCCACTTACACCTTCGGCCGGGCCCAGCACCGAACTCATTTCGCCAGCTGCCCCATTCAAGCCAATAATCGCCCCGGAAGAAGGAATCAATATAATTCAATGATTGATTTCAATATCTTCATAAACGACTTAGATGAGGGAATAGAAGGGGAACTTACCAAATTTGCAGATGATGCTAAACTGACAGGAATAGCTAAAACCGTGATGGCGAACTACCTAGGAGAGAGCCCTCTACGGGCCCGCAAGCCATCACCCTAGCTCAGCTCCACTGCGTATGCGCGGGTGCCTCCCTCTGGCCAGCTGGCTTTTGGGTCTGCTGTGCGTGTGAGGAGGTGGGGTGCATGCAGGAGACATGTGCATAAGCAGGGGGTGCGGCGTCCCCCTCCTCCCTGCGGCCTATTTTTGGTCCGAGGAGCTGCAGGGAGCCCTGGTAGGTCCCAAACAGAGTGCGGGAGGGGGGTTGTCACACGTGCATTTGCAGAAGGGGAACGCAGTGGGCTTGTGCTCATGCACAGGAGGGCACACATTGCATTATGGGTCTGGACACGCATTCACACGTGCATTTTCGGGACGCGATGACAAAAAGGTTAGCCATCACTGCCCTAGATAATAGGCTCAAGATCCAGATGGATCTTGGCAGACTTGAACACTGGGCCCTATCCAGTGGTGGGTTTCAAAAATTTTTAGAACCTCTTCTGTAGGTTTGGCCTGCTTTGTGGGAGTGGCTTGCTGGCCATGTGACTGGGCGGGAGTGGCTTGCCAGCCATGTGACAGAGTGGGAGTGGCTTGCTAGCCATGGGACTGGGTGGCCTGGCCAGCTTGTAAAATGTGGTGAAACTCACTTAACAACGCTCTTTCTTAGCAACCAAAATGTTGGCTCAGAAACTCTGGCATTTGAAGCGTGCAAGTCTTAAAGCTGCCAAGTTACAAGACCCTTGCACCCCTAACCTTTTAGGGAAAAAAAACCCAGGGGTGTTCAAACTTGACAGCTTTAAGACTTGTGGACTTCAACTCCCAGAATTCCTCCTCCAGTCATGTTGGCTCCGGAACTCTGGCATTGAAGTGTGCAAGTCTTAAAGCTGTCAAGTTACAAGACCCTAGCACCCCTAACCCTTTAGAAAAAAAAACCCAGGGGTGTTCAAACTTGACAGCTTTAAGACTTGTGGACTTCAACTCCCAAAATTCCTCCTCCAGTCATGTTGGCTCAGGAACTCTGGCATTGAAGTGTGCAAGTCTTAAAGCTGTCAAGTTACAAGACCCTTGCACCCCTAACCCTTTAGAAAAAAAACCCCAGGGGTGACAGCTTTAAGACTTGTGGACTTCAACTCCCAGAATTCCTCCTTTCGCTCATCATCTTGATGATGTGCGGATGGGCGGGAGAAGGAGCTGGAACCAGTTCTAAACGGCACTGTAGATTTGTGGAACCTTTTCTATATAGAAGAAGTTAGAACTGGCAGGAACCCACACCTGGCCCCATCTAACAAAATGAAATTCAATGTAGAGAAAAATAAAGTTTTACACCCAAAGTACACATACAGAGTGGGTGAAGCCAGGCTTAACAGCAGTAACTCAGAGGGATCTTGGAGTCTTCATGGACAACCAGCTAAATATGAGCCATCAGTGTGCAGCGGCATCCAAAGAAGCCAATGTAATCCTAAACTGCATTAACGGGGATACAATCAAGATCAAGTGAGGTACTAATATCACTCTATAAAGCCTTAGTAAGACCACACCTAGAGTACTGCATCCAGTTTTGGTCACCACACTATAAAAAAGACGTTGAGACTCTAGAAAAAGTGCATAGAAGAGCAACCAGGATGATGAGGGGACTGGAGACTAAAACATATGAAGAACGGTTGCAAGAACTGGGAATAGCAATAGCAATAGCAATAGTTAGACTTATATACCGCTTCATAGGGCTTTCAGCCCTCTCTAAGCGGTTTACAGAGTCAGCATATTGCCCCCAACAACAATCTGGCTCCTCATTTTACCCACCTCGGAAGGATGGAAGGCTGAGTCAACCCTGAGCCGGTGAGATTTGAACCGCTGAGCTGCTGATCTAGCAGTCAGCTGAAGTAGCCTGCAGTGCTGCATTTAACCACTGGGCCACCTCGGCTCATCTAGTCTGGAGACTAAAACATGAACGGTTGCAGGAACTGGGTGTGTCTAGTTTAATAAAAAGAAGGACTAGGGGAGACATGATAGCAGTCTTCCAATATCTCAGGGGTTGCCACAAAGAAGAGGGAGTCAAGCTATTCTCCAGGGCACCCAAGGGTAGAACAAGAAGCAATGGGTGGAAACTAATCAAGGAGAGAAGCAACTTAGAACTGAGGAGAAATTTCCCGACAGTTAAAACAATTAATCAGTGGAACAGCTTGCCTCCAGAAACGGTTGCAGGAAGTGGGCATGGCTACCATAGTGAAGAGAAGGTCCAGGGGAGACCTGATAGCAGGGTTCCAATATTTGAGGGGCTGCCACAGAGAGTAGGGGGAGTCAGCTATTATCCAAGGCACCTGAAGGCCAGACAAGGAACAATGGATGGAAGCTGACCAAGGAGAGATTCAACCTAGAAATAAAAAAATTTCTGAGAACAATCAACCAGGGGAACAGCAGTTGCCTTCAGAAGTTGTGGGAGCTTCATCGCAAGAAGAGACTGAACTACCATCTTTATCAGAAGTGGTGTACGGTCTCCTGCTTGGGCAGGGGGTTGGACTAGAATCAGTGGTCCCCAACCTTTTTATCGCCGCGGACCAGTCAGCCTTTGATAATTTTACCGTGGCCCGCTGAGCGCGCGCAGGGGTGGGGGGGCGTTGTTCCCTCTCTTCCCTGGAGCCTTTGCGCACGGCCCAGGAGCTTTTGCGCACGGCCCAGGAGCCTTTGCGCTGCAGCGATCATGGCCCCCGGCCGCTGCAGCGATCATGGCCCCCGGCCGCTGCAGCGATCATGGCCCCCGGCCGCTGCGCGGCCCGGTGCCAGGTACTCCACGGCCCGGCACTGGTCCGCGGACCGGGGGTTGGGGACCACTGGATTAGATGACCTACAAGGTCCCCTCCGACTCTATGAATCTGACTTCTGTGCAGAATTGAGATATTCAAAGATGTTTTCAGAATGGGATTGCTTAGAAGCCAAGCCCAAATCAAAACAGGCCTGCAGATATACCGAGACCCACATTTCTGTTGTTAAGCAAGACGGTTAAGGGAATTTTGATTCATTTTACAACCTTTCTTGCCACAGTCGATAAAGGAATCGCTGGAGATGTTAACTTAGTAACACGATTCTTAGATGAATCTGGCTTCCCCATTGACTTTGTTTCTCAGAAGGCCGTAAAAGTTGATCACGTGACCCCGGGACACTGCAGGCGTCATAAATATGAGTCAGTGGCCAAGTGGCTGGATTTTGATCACTTGACTGTGGAGATGCTGCAACGGTCATGTGAAAAATGTTCATGAGTCGCTTTTTTTTTAGTGCCGTGGTAACTTTGAACAGTCACTAAGGAAATTGTTGTAAGTTGAGAACTATAGTACCTGTATACCATAAACTACATATAATACAATACAATACAATAGCAGAGTTGGAAGGGACCTTGGAGATCTTCTAGTCCAACCCCCTGCCTAGGCAGGAAACCCTATACCATTTCAGACAAATGGCTATCCAATATCTTCTTAAAGACTTCCAGTGTTGGGGCGTTCACAACTTCTGGAGGCAACTTCTGTTCCACTGGTTCATTGTTCTCACTGTCAGGAAATTTCTCCTCAGTTCTAAGTTGCTTCTCTCCTTGATTAGTTTCCACCCATTGCTTCTTCTCCTGCCTTCAGGTGCTTTGGAGAATAGCTTGACTCCCTCTTCTTTATGGCAGCCCCTGAGATATTGGAACACTGCTATCATGTCTCCCCTAGTCCTTCTTTCTATTAAACTAGACACACCCAGTTCCTGCAACCGTTCTTCATGTTTTAGTCTCCAGTTCCCTAATTCTCTTTGTTGCTCTTCTCTGCACTCTTTCTAGAGTCTCCACATCTTTTCTACTTTGTGGCGACCAAAACTGAATACCGTATTCCAAGTGTGGCCTTACCAAGGCATTATAAAGTGGTATTAACCCTTCACGTGATCTTGATTCTATCCCCGTTTATGCAGCCTAGAACTGTGTTGGCTTTTTTGGCAGCTGCTGCATACAGCTGGCTCCTATTTAAATGGTTGTCCACTAGGACTCCAAGATTCCTTTCATAGTTACTACTGTTGAGCAAGGTACCACCTATACTGTACCTGTGCATTTCATTTTTCTTGCCTAAATGTAGAACCTTACTCTTTTCACCATTGAATTTCATTTTATTAGATAGTGCCCTAATATAATGAAATTCAATATACATGTCAGAATGTCCTGATATTTCAATCACTTGTTCCAGTGTCAAACACACACTCATAATAAGCGTGGGGAGATGCACTTACTAAGTTAAATTCTGTAGGTTTGTGTTTTTTTTAAAAAACAAAACAATGTTTTTATTTTTGAACTTGAATATATCATCTTCCATTAAACAGTGTGTTGTCTGGGTACAAATATCCCTCTACAATTACAATCAAGATTTACAATATTCATTGCACTGATGGTAATTCTCTAATCTTACAATATTAATGATCAGTATTATAACTCTATTCATTTCTCCCTCTTAACGTTATCTTCTAATGAAAACATAACTGTGGTCATTTTAACAATCATAATATTGTTTACATCTCTTATCTTTACACATATTCTTTATTTCACTAGTCTCTACTGAATGCTGACTATAAAAATATTTGCTTCAATAATCGCAGGAAGACTGGGGAAAAAAATTTCTAAACCAATTTAATCATTCAGATCAAAATGGTTTTCTACCTAAGAGGCAAAATCAAAGATAATACGTAGGTTTGTGATTTAACATGCTAACAAACTTTCTCCCTCCGGATTTTAACTTTTTTACTTCCACATTATTGCTGGGACCCGCACGAAAGCAAAATGCTACATTATTTTTCCACTTGCACAATTCTTTTCCGCAGTTACACCATTGTGCCAATGCTTCCTATAAATGGAGGGTTTGTAGTCACTCTCTTTAGTTTCTTCTGACAAGTTTCCAAGTAGGCGTTGGCCAACTGTTGGTTCTAACAATGGCTTGCCAAGCAAAAGGACAAAGTGAATGGAGGAAGTAAAAGAAAGACTAGCTCTGATAAAAGTTAAACCATGTCTTGTTCGCAGAAACCCCTTGAAAGTTTGATAGTGGGTTAATAACTCTAGGGGACAATGCAGGTAATCCCCAATTCATTTAGTGACCGTTTGAAGTTACAACGCCCCTGAAAAAAGTGACTAATGACCATTTTCACACTTAACGACCGTTGCAGCAATCCCCATGGCCGTGTGATTTACATTCAGATGCTTGAGACAACTGGTTTATATTGACGGTTGCGGAGTCCCAGGGGTCACATGACCCACCTTTTGCGACCTACTGACGAAACACAGTCTACGGGGAAGCCAGGATTCGCTTAACAACCGAGTTACTAACTTGTGATTTGCTTAAGAAACGTGGCAAGGCAAGTCATGAAACGGGGACAAAACTCACTTCCCAGATTTCTCATTTTAGCAACATTAAATTCCGGGGTTCAATTGTGGTCGTAAATTGAGGATTACTCGACTCCGGTTGGGTGCCCATTCTCTGGGAAGCCGAGTGGCGCCCCCACTCACCCAAACCCCACTGCGGGCATTCCCACCAGATGCTGAATGAATAAGCTGGAAGGGACCTTGGAAGTCCACCCCTCTCTGCTCAAGCATGGAGAACCTATACCATTTCAGATAAGTGACTTGTCTAGTCTCTTCTTAAACCCAGAGGGAGAGGAGGAAGGAGGAAAGAGTGGGGGGGGGGAGGAAAGGGAGAGGAAAGAGAGGGAGTCTCTTAAATCCAGAGAGAGAGAGAGAGAGAGAGAGGGAGAGAGGGAGGGAGAGGAGGAGGAAAGGGGGGGAGGAAAGGGAGGGAGTCTCTTCTTAAACCCAGAGTGGGGGAGGGAGAGAGGGGGAAAGGGGAGAGGAAGGAAGGAGGGAGGGGAGAGAGGAAGGAAAGACAGGGAGGAAAGACAGAGGGCAGGGAGGGAGAGGGAGGAAGGAAGGAGGGGAGAGACGGAGGAAAGAGAGAGGGAATCTCTTCTTAAACCCAGAGAGGGGGAGGGAGGGAGGGAGAGGGAGGGAAGGGGAGAGGAAGGAAAGACAGAGGGCAGGGAGGGATTCAAGAGGGAGGGAGATGAAGGAAGGAAGGAGGGAATGGGGAGAGGGAGGAAAGAGAGAGGGAGTCTCTTTAAACCCAGGGAGGGGGAGGGAGAGAGGGAGGGAAGGGGAGAGGAAGAAAGGAGGGAGGGGAGAGAGGAAAGAAAGAGGGCAGGCAGGGAGACAGTAAGGGGAGGGAGTCTCTTCTTAAGCCAAGAGGGGGAGGGAGGGAGGAAAGACACGGAAGAAAGAGAGAGGGCGATGGAGGGAGAGAGGGAGAGAAGAGGGGGAGGAAGGAAAGAGACATGTAGGAAAGAGGGAGGGAGAAGGAAGGGGAGAAGGGGGGAGAGAGTAAAGAGAGGGGAAGGAAAGACAGAGGGCAGGGAGGGAGGGAGGGATTCAAGAGGGAGGGAGTGGACGGAAGGAAGGAATGGGGAGAGGGAAGAAAGAGAGGGAGTCTCATTTTAAACCCAGAGAGGGGGAGGAAGAGAGGGAGGGAAGGGGAGAGGAAAGAAAGAGAGAGGGCAGGGAGGAAGAGAGGAATTCAAGAGGGAGGGAACGGAAGGAGGGAATGGGGAGAGAGAGGAAAGAGAGGGAGTCTCTTTTTCAACCAAGAGAGCAGGAGGGAGAGAGGGAGGGAAAGGGAGAGGAAGAAAGGAGGGAGGGGAGAGAGGAAGGAAAGACAGAGGGCGGGCAGGGAGAGAGGGAGGGGAAAAGGGGGAGGGAGTCTATTAAGCCCAGAGAGGGGGAGGGAGGGAGGAAAGACACGGAGGAAAGAGGGTGATGGAAGGAGAGAGGGAGAGAAAGGGGAGAGGAAGGAAAGAGGGAAGAGACACGAGGAAGGAAAGGAAGAGAGAGGGAGGGAGAGGAAGGGGGAGAGAGGGAGAGGAAGGAAGGGGAAGAGGGAGGAAATTAGCTGGGGAGGGAGGGAGAGGCTGAACCGTGCCATCCGCTTCAAGCCCTAAGAAGCCTTTGAACTACCTCGGATTAACGCCAGTCATGCTAAGCGCGTCGGGTCGGGGCAACCCAGGGTTGTTTTTTTTTTAACTCTCTCTCTCCCTTTGAGCCGCTTCAAGCCGCTCTGCCGAACCAGCCGGTGCGCACCGGTCTCCCTCCCTCACATCCCCCCCGCCAAGCCACTCGGCCTCCACATCCCGCCCTTGCCCCGACCCCCGTTTCCCGCCTCCCCCCCCCTTTGCCCTTTTCATTCATAAAAGACCCTCCCCCCCCCGCCACGTCCTCTCCTATTGGTCAGCAAGCCAAGCCGGCTCCCCGCAGCAGGGAAAGCTGCGTTAAAAAAAAACCACCACGGCGCTCGCGGGGCGTGACGTCGTGGGAAGCGTGGGGAGGGGGAGGCGTGGGGAGCCGTTGGCCAGCCAACCCCCACTCCCCGCCGCCGGTTGAGGGCGTGGCCTCGGCGGGGGTGGTGGGGGAGCGGCTGCCGGTCCGCGCGCGCACACACACCAGAGAAAGCGGCTGCTTTCCCTCCCCGGCGCAGCCTTCTCGCCTCGGCTCTCTGAAGTAAGCCGGGGTGGCCGCGATCGCCCGGCTGCTCGAAGAATTCGCGGTCGCGGATTTCCCAGCCCGAGGCCACCGGCACCCGGGGAGCGTTGCGCTGGTCCCTGGTCTCGCCCCAACCGCTTTCCTTGCTTTCCACCCACCTTGGCTTCTTCTTCTTCTCCTCTGGCAGCTTTGGCTCCGCTGGGTTTCTTGTGATCCTGGCTTTCCGCTTCTCATGGTTCTCCCCTTTGCCTCCTGCTCTTCCTCTCCCCGGCTGGGGGAAAGAGGGACCCCCGGGACCCTGATGGTGACATCCCCTGATGGTAACACAGCTTTCTTCCTCACCTTCTTCTGGATGATGATGATGGTGATGATGATGGTGGTGGCAACTTTTTCTCTGTCATAGTGGCCCTTCTCCCCTCCACTTGACCTTCCATCTTCCTTCCTCTTTTCACCCTCCATTCTTCACAGAAGTGCTGCTTCTGGCCTTCCATGAACCTGGTGTAGGTCCTTTGAGAACCTGGTGTAGGTCCTTTGAGAACCCGGTGTAGGTCCTTTGAGAACCCGGTGTAGGTCCTTTGAGAACCACCCGGTGTAGGTCCTTTGAGAACCACCTGGTGTAGGTCCTTTGAGAACCACCTGGTGTGGGTCCTTTGAGAACCACCCGGTGTAGGTCTTTGAGAACCACCTGGTGTAGGTCCTTTGAGAACCTGGTGTAGGTCCTTTGAGAACCACCTGGTGTAGGTCCTTTGAGAACCACCTGGTGTGGGTCCTTTGAGAACCACCCGGTGTAGGTCCTTTGAGAACCTGGTGTAGGTCCTTTGAGAACCTGGTGTAGGTCCTTTGAGACCCTGGTGTAGGTCCTTTGAGAACCTGGTGTAGGTTTTTTGAGACCCTGGTGTAGGTCTTTGAGAACCACCTGGTGTAGGTCCTTTGAGAACCTGGTATAGGTCTTTTGAGAACCACCTGGTGTAGGTCGTTTGAGAACCTGGTGTAGGTCCTTTGAGAACCACCTGGTGTTGGTCCTTTGAGAACCACCCTGTGTAGGTCCTTTGAGAACCACCTGGTGTTGGTCCTTTGAGAACCACCCTGTGTAGGTCCTTTGAGAACCTGGTGTAGGTCCTTTGAGAACCACCTGGTGTTGGTCCTTTGAGAACCACCCTGTGTAGGTCCTTTGAGAACCACCTGGTGTTGGTCCTTTGAGAACCACCCTGTGTAGGTCCTTTGAGAACCTGGTGTAGGTCCTTTGAGAACCACCTGGTGTAGGTCCTTTGAGAACCTAGTCTAGGTCCTTTGAGAACCTGGTATAGGTTCTCCTTCCGTGCCTCCTTAGATCCTTCAACCTTCACCTTCTTCGCTTCTTCTCCTTTCGAAAGGTCTTGGGTTACTCTTACCTCCATAGTTTCTCTTCTTCTCTTCTAGCTCCCTTGACCAAGCATCCACCCTTTGACCCACCCGTAATGGACTTTCTTCTCAGTGGAGTGGCTGCCTGTGGGGCCTGCCTCTTCACCAACCCCCTGGAAGTGGTGAAGACCCGGATGCAGCTCCAGGGGGAGCTCCGCGCTCCCGGCACCTACACCCGCCATTACCGGAATGTCTTCCATGCCTTCTACACCATCGGACGGGTCGACGGGTTGGCAGCTCTCCAGCGAGGACTTTCCCCGGCCCTCTTCTACCAGTTTGGTTTTAACGGCATCCGCTTGGGCACCTACGGGATCGCGGAATCGGAGGGCTACATCCACACCCAGGATGGACAAGTCAGCCTGGTGCGGGCCACCCTGGCAGGAGCGTTGGCAGGCGCCGCAAGTGCCATTGTGAGCAGCCCCCTGTATCTGGTGGGTCTTCACCCCAGAAGCATTACCGTAGAATAAGAGAGAAATTGCCCCCAACTCATTTCTGTCTGGAATCCAGAGATGCCGGGTGGAATCCAGAATCCAGGGGTAAAGAATAAATTCTGCCAATAAATCCAACGTGGCCTTTATTTTTTTTAAAGAAAAAACGCCACGGTCACTAAAAATATTTCCTGATAGCGCTCAGCCTTATATATACCGCTTCACAGTGCTTTTATAGCCCTCTCTAAGCGGCTTTACAGAATCAGCCTATACTTCCCCCCCCCCCCCCAACAATCGTGGTTCTCATTTTACCGACCTCGGAAGGATGGAAGGCTGAGTCCACCTTGCGCTGGTCGGGATCGAACTCCTGGAGTGAGCCTGTGGTTGCTGCATTCTAACTGCTGTGTAAATGGGCCGCCTGGTTGCTACTTTTTCGCACCCGTCCCTGTGCTTTTTACAAGAGCCAGATTTGCTACTGGGCTGGTTTTTCACTGACTGTGTGAGAACATCCTTCCTCTGGCTTAAAAGCAACTTTCAGATTTAACAGAGTTGGAAGGGACCTTGTAGGTAATCTAGTCCAACCCTCTGCCCAAGCAGGAGACCCTACACCACTTCTGACAGAGGGTAGTCCAGTCTCTTCTTGAAAGCCTCCAGTGTTTGAACACAAGTCTTTACCTGCCCTGATTAATAGAATGAAAACACTGCTTCAGAAGGGAGTAAAGCATTGGTGGGAGAAACATAAACCAACATTTTGGAATGCATCTTCCTGTTGTTTCTTAGGAAAGTGATTTTTCTCCAATCCTCTCTCCAGGTGAAGACTCATCTCCAAGCCCAGTCAGCTTCTGAGATTGCTGTAGGACACCAATATCAGCACCAGGTAAGCAGACTTTACCCTGTAGCTTTATCGTGAGAAAGTTTTAATTTGCTGAACTTTTGATTCCTCGGGATCTCGCCGTAAATTACTGGTCAGCAAACTTGCACGATTTTCAAAAGGGGTCTTTCTTAGCCTTTCTCCTTAGAGGACCTCTGGAATGATTTTAAAAAATCTTTTAAAAAAAGAGAGAAATTAAGATTCTGGTCCTCATGACTCTAAATCACGTCTAGCGAAGAATGGTTATAGGAACTGGGCATGGCTATTCTAACGAAGAGAAGAACCAGGGGAGACATGATAGCAGTGTTCCAATATTTGAGGGGCTACTACAGAGAAGAGGAGGTCAAGCTATTATCCAAAGCACCTGAAGGCCAGACAAGGAATAAGGGATGGAAACTTATCAAGGAGAGATTCAACCTAGAAATACGGAGAAATTTTCTAACAGTGAGAACAATCAACCAATGGAACAGAAGTTGCCTTCAGAAGTGAGGATCGTTTTTACATTTGATTCTCTGTGGAGAAAAAAAATAGTTAAATATCAGGTTCAATAAATGTGGACCCAGAATTTTATAATAATATTTTTTTGCAGCATGAAATTTGTGTGTAAAAAAATTAAGTATAATTTCAGGATGTTGGGTTTTACTGTGATTTTTTGTATCTTGTAATTTTGATTTTTTGAAGTAGGGCTGAATTTTTTTTTTCTACGATGATTCTATAGTAAAATAATTATGGAAATTGCGGGATCAGAGAAAAATATGTCTACAAAGCATTAAGGGATGTATCCATATAGGGAATGTGCCAGACTTCATTCCTGGAGGCTTACTGCCATCTGTCAGAAGTGGTGTAGGGTCTCCTGCTTGGACGGGGGGTTGGGCTAGATGACCTACAAGGTCCCTTCCAAGTCCGTTAATATAAAGAGAAGGACTAAGGGTGATTTAATGGCACTCTTCTCATACTGTCGTAGGGAAGAGGGGGTTGACCTCTTCTTCAAAGTACCCGGGGTAGGGGGGGCAGGATAAGAAATAGTGGGTGAAAGGAAGGGAACATATATCTGATTTCACATGTATTGACGACAGCGAGAATAGTATTTGCACAACAGTGGAAAAGTGAAGAGATCCCAACAAAAGAAGATGCGATTGGAAAAAATACTAGAATGTGCAGAAATGGACAAACCAACACTTACAATTAAGGAAAAGAAAGAAACTGAATTTTTTTTTTTGACTTGGGATTTATTTTATCAATGGTTAGCTGACAAAACCAGGGAACAGGGAAATATATGAAAGAATCAGTGATACACGGAAGATGTGTTAAATCGGTTAAACAAATAGTATGACTATTATTGGTATTAATACATTGGTATAAATGCGATGAATATGGCTGTAAACATTTTGAATATTACTTCTTAAAATGAGTTGCACCCAGGCGACACACTGTTCAATTGAAGTTGGAATTTTTATGTGCTATAAAATAAAAAGTTATTACAAAAAAAAAGAAGAAGTAGTAACAGGTGGAAGTTCGTTAAAGAGAGCTCAAACCTAGAACTAAGGAGATATTTCTTGACAGTGAGAACAATTTATCAATGGAACTAGCTTATCTCTTGTGGCCTGCCAGCAGCCATTGGAGCTGACAGTAAAGTCGGATAGTGAGGAGGTTGGGGAGGAGCATGGGCCAGTCCTGGAGGCTGGAGAAAGCTCAGACGAGGTCTCTGCGTCCAAGGCAGAGATGGGGCTAAGGCTGTCTGGCAGTGATCAGGTGCATACGCAGCTAGACAGCAGTGAGGCAGAGGAACAGCTGGAGCCTGTTTCCAGTGTGCGCATGCCCAGAGTTGCCAGAAGAAAAGAACAGCTCAGAAACCAGGGTATACCTGGGAGTAAAGTCACAGCTGGAAGGTGATTGGACCCTCCCATAGGACCTAAAAGAGAAGCGAAAGGGGAGTGGGCTTTTGCAGGAAACAATCCCTTCGTTCGGTCATTAGATTCGTTTCAGGAGTGTGAAGATCTGTCCGTGAATCTCAGAGACTCTGTGCCCAGTCTTTCCTTGCACTGCACCACGTTTGGAAAATATTTACATGGCAGCTTTCCAAGATAGATAAGATCTGTGGTCATAAATATTCCTTTGAAAGACTGTTTGCCAGGCCTTTGCTGAATGAATGAGAGGGATTCACATTTGTTTAATAAAAGGGGTTTTGTCGGGATCAGGAATCTGCTTCGTGCATTTTGGGGAAGCCTAGGTCAGAAGATTATCTTTGGAAGTTATGAACTGCCCCATCACTGGGGACTTTTAAGAAGGGACCTAACAAATGTTTGGCCAGAATGATACAGGGTCTCTAGCTTTAACAGGAGGTTGAGCTAGAAGACCTCCGAGGTCCCTTCCCGCTCTATTATTCTGTGCTCTACAGGCCTTTTCAAAATTGGAACAACGGAAAAGTACCTCACCATGAAATAGTCCTTCCTGCATCACTGATCCGGAACCGAACACAGTTCTGCACTGGCCTCCTTCCCAGTATTATCCAAAGATGCCTCCATAAATCTCATCGTTTGCGCTCCCAAGTTGCATACCTAAAGAAAAACAACACAGACCTCTGGGTCCCTTAAAGACGAATCATTTTATTATATAGATACTCCTTGACTTACAACCTACAATTGCGCCCCAAAATATCTGTCGCCGTACGAGGCAGTTGTGAAGGGAGTTTTCTCCCCTTTTACGACCTTTCGTTGCCAAAGCTGTAAGCGAATCACTGCGGTTGTTAAGTTAGTACACAGTTGTGAAGTGAATCTGGTTTCTCCCATTGGCTTTGCTTTGTCAAGAGGTCACAAAAGATGACCCCAGGAACACCACCACCGTCATAACTATGAGCCGGTGGCCAAGCCTCTGAATTTTGATCCCGTGACTGGAGGTGATTGTTAAGTGTCATAACAGTCATAAGTGACTTTTTTCAGGATTGTTGTAACTTTGAAGGATTACGAAATATGTGACTGTTAAGTGTAAATATAATGAAAGATGAAGAATATTTATTATATATAATAGTATATAACGATAAAATGTAAAAAATATCTAAAATACATAATATATATGTGTGTATGTATGTGTGTGTGTGAATATATATATGTGTGTTGCATTTGTGCTGATAAATAAATAAAGGGAGACTAGTATAGATCTATTTCAAGCTATTTAGTTCTCATCAGCTAGCCATGCCCTTACTGGGAATTGAACCTGGGCTGTATTACATATCAGGCAGTTATATTAGCCACTAAGCCACAGGCTCTCTTCCTTTATCAGCTAGGCCAGGGAAATAGGTATGTGTTGTGTCACAACCCCTGGTATGCCCAAATATGGGAGGAAAGGTCTTCTAGTCCAACCCCCTGCTTAGGGAGGAAACCCTACATCACTTCAGACAAATGGCTATCCAACATCTTCTTAACAACTTCCAGTGTTGGAGCATTCACAACTTCCGGAGGCAACTTCTGTTCCACTGATTCATTGTTCTAACTGTTAGGAAATTTCTCCTTAGTTCTAAGTTGCTTCTCTCCTTGATTAGTTTCCACCCATTGCTTCTTGTTCTATCTTTAGGTGCTTTGGAGAATAGTTTGATTCCCCCTTCTTTGTGGCAGCCCCTGAGATACTGGGACACTGCTATCATGTCTCCCCTAGTCCTTCTTTTCATTAAACTAGACATGTTAAGTGAGAATTTGTTACATCTGTTTTGCTCCATTTTGCGACATTTCTTGCCCCCGTTGTTAAGTGAGTCACTGAAGTTGCTAAGTTAGTAATGTGGTTGTTAAGTGAATTTGGCTTCAACAATGACTTTGCTTGTCAGGAGGTTGCAACCCCGGGATGCTACACATGATCTTGGGGATGCTGCAAAAGTTGTAACGGTGAAGAATAGTCATAACTCAGGGATTTTCAGTGCCACTGTAATTTTGAACAGTCACTAAATGAACTGTTGTAAGTCAAGGACTACTTGTAACAACTACTGGCCAGTTGTTAACTTTGGGTCTTTGAAAGAGCAATAAAAGCATTGTCTACACCCTCTCCTTTAAAAAAAATACCTACATTTGGCCTAGTGATTAAGTGGTTCAGTTTGGTCTATTTCCCAGGTGGGGCACTATAGTCCCTTTATGACTTCTGGACTTCAACTCCCAGAATGCCTGAGCCAGCAAAGAATGCTGGCTCAGGAATTCTGGGAGTTGAAGTTCAGAAGTCATAAAGGGGCCATAGTTCCCTCAGGAATTCTGGGAGTCGAAGTCCCCAAGTCATAAAGGGTCCATAGTTCCCTCAGGAATTCTGGGAGTCAAAGTCCAAAAGTCATAAAGGGGCCATAGTTCCCTCAGGAATTCTGGGAGTTCAAGTCCACAAGTCATAAAGGGGCCACAATTCCCTCAGGAATTCTGGAAGTCAAAGTCCACAAGTCATAAAGGTGCCATAGTTCCCTCATGAATTCTGGGAATTGAAGTCCACAAGTCATAAAAGGGTCATAGTTCCCTCAGGAATTCTGGGAGTCGAAGTCCGCAAGTCATAAAGGGGCCACAGTTCCCTCATGAATTCTGGGAGTCGAAGTCCACAAGTCATAAAGGGGTGATAGTTCCCACAGGAATTCTGGGAGTCGAAATCCACAAGTCATAAAAGGGCCATAGTTCCCCACCTTTGGGCTAAGGTAATAGGCTAAAAAGCGGGACACAGTGAGTTCTAATTCTGCCTCAGCCATGAAAGCCAGCTGTTCAATTTTAGACCAATCAACCCAACCCACCTCACAGGGTTGTTGTTGAGTTGGAAGTAGCAGAAGGGAAGGCTTGTTGGATCTATTTGCCACCTTGAATTATTTGTAATAAACGTGGGAGATATATAAAACAAAATAAATAATAAAGAAATAAAACTGCCAGCCATATATTATATATATATGCTTTCGTAGATTTTCACGGGTGTAGGTATGCTGGTCTTGTTGTATTCGGGTCTTTTCCCGTGTAAGATTGAGATTGCCTTGGCAATGTTTCAGCGAGGTCTCACTCGCCATCTTCAGGCTGGGTTTTGGGCTTAAAGTGTGACCGGAGCTGCCGTCTTTCTATAAATCTTGGCGGGGGGTGGGTGGGTATGGAGTACTGGCTTTGTTTCAGTAAGTGGAGTGATTGGTTGTGTGGTTGTATCATGATTGGTAGATTAGTGCTGATTGGTGCTGGCTGTGTGTCCGTTGTTGTTTCGTGTTGTAACGGCCTGGGTGGTGGGTAGGGCTCGTTTGTTGAGTAGGGCTGGTTTCCAGATGTCTGGTAGGCAGGAGGTATCGGCACGTTTATTCATGTTGTGGGGGTGTTTCTCTATTTCGATAGCTTCCATAATTATTCTCTTGTTGAAGTGTTCAGTTTTGGAGATTAACCTGGTTCCTTCAAAATTAATTTCATGTCCTGTAGCTTTAAGGTGCTGGAAAAGGGAGGGAGTTTTTTTCTTTTTTTCTGACTGCGTTCTTGTGTTCTGCGATGCGTGCATTTATTCTCCTGTTTGTCCAATGTATGTAGCTGGGCAGATTTTGCATGGTATTTCATAGACTCATTGGTTTTCTAGCTGGATTTTGTCTTTGGGGTTTCTTAAGATGTTGGCTATCTTTTGGTCGGTGCCAAAGGCTGTCTTGATATTGTGTTTGTGGAGAATTTTGCTGATTCTATCTGTGGTGCCTTTGATGTAAGGGAGGAGCGCGATGCCGTTGTCCGCAAACCCGGAACCAAACCAAAGCCCGGGATGTTACATCACAGCCATCTGCTCAGGACGTTACATCACAGAACTCAGGAGGTTACAACGCAAAGGCTCAGGGTGTTACAACAGAGCCAACCTCGACCAGTGTAATGGGCTGTGTGATGACATCCTGAGCTCTAGTGTAGTGATATCCTGTGCTGCAACATCCTGGGAGGTTGGCTGAGCCCCACCCACCACCCAGGCCGTTACAACACGAAACAACAATGTACACACAGCCAGGACCAATCAGCACCAATCTACCAATCATGATACAACCACACAACCAATCATTCCACTTACTGAAACAAAGCCAGCACTCCACACACACCCATCAATATGTATAGCAAGATTTGATCCCAGTAAGGGTATGACTAGTTGATGAGAGCTAAATAGCTTGAAATAGATCCATACTAGTCTCCCTTTATTTATTTATCAGCGCAAATGCAACACAAATGTAACAAAGGCAACAGTAAAAATAATGGCTTTCTGTCGTGATGGTCTCTTGTGATGAGCCGATAGACAGAGAAAGGAAGCAGTATGCTTCCTCCCATATTTGGGCATACCAGGGGTTGTGACACAACACATACCTATTTCCCTGGCCTAGCTGATAAAGGAAGAGAGCCTGTGGCTTAGTGGCTAATATAACTGCCTGATATGTAATACAGCCCAGGTTTAATTCCCAGTAAGGGCATGGCTAGCTGATGAGAACTAAATAGCTTGAAATAGATCTATACTAGTCTCCCTTTATTTATTTATCAGCACAAATGCAACACACATATATATATTCACACACACACAAACATACACACATATATATTATGTATTTTAGATATTTTTTACATTTTATCGTTATATACTATTATATATAATAAATATTCTTCATCTTTCATTATATTTACACTTATTTCCAATTTCTAATTCATTAATCGTCTTTCATTATTAGTTTTCTAATCTTTGCATCTACGATCAAGCCAATTATACCATATATCCCAAATTAAATAGTATTCTGTTTCTCCTTTGTCTTTAATTTCCATTGTCAACCTATTCATCTCAGCGCAGTCTAATATTTTCTTTATTATCATTTCCCCAGAGGGTATATTTCCATTTTTCCAATTTTGAACATATACAATTCTGGCCCCTGTTATTACATGTAGCATTAAATATTGGGTGGATTTTCTTTGTTGTATTTCCCTGTTAACATGCCTAAGAAATAGCTCCGGTTTTAACTCTATTTGTTGTTTTACCATTTCCTCTAACCAGTTTTTTAATCCTTATTCAATATTTGTTTGCAAAGTTTTCCTCCAGGCTATCAGTTGCTTTTAAATCTCAGCTCAGGTATAAGCAATCATCCTAGGAGGTAATACTGTTCTCCAACCTATAGCAAATATTCTTGCATTGCCTTGGTTGGAAGTAGAATGAGGAAATCAGATGGCCATTTAAAAGATCTCCACCACATGTCCTAAAGGGGCGGGGGGAATACACAAATGGCTTGAAACTATGACAAAATAATACATAGACTTGAAACCTGAGACATTCCTTTTGGGCATGCTTCCCGAAAATTATAATAAAGGTAACCCAGATTTAATTTTACATTTTCTAGTAGCAGCCAAGGATTGTATGCGCACAATACTGGAAAAACATAGAAACCCCTACAGATGATAACATAATCAAAAAATTATGGAATCTGCAGAAATGGATAGGTTAACCTTAAAAATCAAAGATAAAGAAGACTTGGAATATTATCGGACATGGAATAAATTTTAGGAATGGATAGAAACAAGAGGGGAAATAAGTACGAATGTCAATAATCATTAGTATGGAAAATAAAGATGTAGAAAGCAAAAACTATAGTAGGGGGAATTGGTAAATAGGCTAATGTAAGTAGAAATTTAGTTAAAAGGTTTTTTTTTCTTTTTTTTGGTCCTACTGTCATATTATTTTTATTGTTATTAGCTTGTGTGTTAAGATTTACTATCAACTTTTCTTGGGTTTTGCTTTCTTTGTAATTGTCCTGACACGGCACTGTCATTTCAATTAAAATAATAAATAAACGGATAGGTTAACTTTGAAAATCAAAGAAAAAGAACATTCGGAATCTTTTGTGACATGGGAACTTTTCTACAAATGATTAGCTGACAAGTACAGAGGTTAGATGAATGGATTTATGTGAAATATGGACTCCATGAGAAGGAAAAAACGATCAGTAAATATTTTGATTGGTTACATAATTGATATTATAATGGAAGACAGCATACTTTTCAATAATGATTGATGTTATTGCCCATATGTCTATATGTACATGATTATAATGATTATGATGATGTTCATATTTTAACACGTTGGACACCTAGAAAACACATTTCTACACATTTCCATTTCTATATTGGAAATGGAATTTGTGGCATAAAACAATATAATTTCGTTAAAAGATCTCCACTAGAAAGCACGCTGCCTCATTTCCGAGGCAAACCAGGTTAAGTCCAGGAGATTCTGCCGCATCTCTAGCCAATCCCTGATTATTCCTGCCCCGCAGCTTGGAAAAATGCCAGTCTGCCCTAGCGAATAGGGAGGTCGATTGAATACATAGCTTCCCGGATCTTTAAAAATGAGCAGCTTCTAATCTCTTACTAATACTCTGCTCTCAAAACTCAACCCCGGAAATCTCCGGTTGCCAGGTTGGTGTAAGAAATAAGTAAGATTTACCCAGGAAAAGATTTGTGTATAATGTTGTCTCGTGAGACGGAAGGATTGAGTAAGGGTGGGCCTTCCACCCCGAGTCCCTTGCACCTTTGCAAATTCATGTAGTCTTCAAATTACAACCGTCACTGAGGCCGGAATTTTTGTTGCTAAGCGAGACATTTGTTAAATGAATTTTTTGCCCCATTTTATGACCTTCCTTGCCCCATTTGTTAAGTGAATCTCTTCCGTTGTTAATTGAGTAACGCGGTTGCTGAGTGAATCTGGTTTTCTCCATTGAGGCACGGTGGTGCAGTGGTTAGAGTGCAGCACTGCAGGCTACTTCTGCGATTGCCTGCAATTTGACTTTCTCTTTGTATTCAGAAGTACGGCAGCTATTCCTCGACTTTCAACAGTTCATTCAGTGACCGTTCAAAGTTACGACGGCACTGAAAGAAGTGACTGACGAGCACGCTTACAACCTTTGGAGCAAGCCCATGATCATGGGATCAAAATTCAGACGCTCGGCAACCGGTTCATCCTTATGACCGTGGCTGTATCAACCGATCCCCCTTTTGTGACCTTCTGACCAGCAAAATCAATGGGGAAGCCTCACTTAACAACCCGTGTTACCGACTGATCGACGGTGGCGATTCACTTAGCTAGACACGGTGGCAAGGAAGGTCGTAAAATGAAGCAAACGCTTCACTAATCTCACCCTGATTAAGTGGGACACCTCTCTCGCTTAACGACAGAAATGGTGGCTCGATTGGGTGTCGTGAAGTCGAGGACTACTTGAACTAGATGGCAGCGAAGAGGATAATTTGAACTGTGGTGGGTTAGAACTCAGTACTGCGGGCTACTTCTGCTGCCTGGTGGCTGCCTGCAATTTAGCAGTTCAAATCTCACCAGGGTCAAGGTTGACTCAGCCTTCCGTCCTTCCGAAGGGGGGTAAAGTGAGGACCCAGATTGTTGGGGGCAATAGGCTGATTCTGCTCAGAGAGGGTTGCAAAGCACTGTGAAGCGGTATATAAGTCTAACTGCTAGGAGCCGAGGTGGCGCAGTGGTTAGAGTGTAGTACTGCAGGTTACTTCAGCTGACTGCTAGTTCGGCAGTTCGGCTGTTCAAATCTCACCGGCTCAGGGTTGTCTCAGCCTTCCATCCTTCCGAGGTGCGTAAAATGAGGACCTGGATTGTTGGAGGCAATATGCTGACTCTTTAAACCGCTTAGAGAGGGCTGAAAGCCCTATGAAGCGGTATATAAGTCTAACTGCTATTGCTATTGCTAAGTGGTTTATAAGCCTAAGCACTACTGCTAACTCTGCCCATTGCCAGGAGTTTGATCCCGACCGGCTCAAGGTTGACTCAGCCTTCCATCCATAAAACTGCTTAGAGAGGGCTGTAAACCACTGTAAAGCGGTATATAAGTCTAAGTTCCATTCCTACTGAGTTTGCAAAAAATGATCACATGACCCCGGGACACTGCAACCGTCATAAATACTGTACATGCCAGTTGCCAAGCGTCTGAATTTTGGTCAGGGGAATCTGGGGATGCTGCAGTGGTTGTAAGTGTGAAAAAAACGGTCGTGAGTCATTTTTTAAAGTGGTGTCGTAACTTCGAAAGGTCACTAAATAGATGGTTGAATATAGATTTGCATTTTTATTTTTTTATTTTTTATTAACAAACATTTAAAACACACACACAAAAGACCTAGACTTAAACCACATTTACACAATACAATATGAACAGGAGCTTCTTGTTCTTTCTAATAGCAATCATCAATCGATATCACTCACCTTATATTATTTCCCCTTCTATTGTATTTCATTTGGATTTCACCATTCTTAACCCTCTTATTTTACTCATAACTATTATTTTTTGAGTTTTGTTATATTCCTTCATTGATTTTTGTTTCTTTCCTCCATCCACCTATACCATTTATCCCATTATCTGGTAGAATTCTGATTCTTCTTTTCCCTGGATTTCTTTAGTTTGTCCATTTCAGCCCAATCCATAATCTTTCTTATTTTCGCTTGGAATTAATTTGTTTTTCCATTTCTGGGCAAAGGCAATCCTTGCTGCCGTAATTATATGTAGTATTAAATACTGGATTTCTTTTTTGTATTTCGCAGACATTATACCTAATAAAAAAACCTTCAGGTTTCCATTCTATTTTAACCCCTGTTATTGCCTCCAGCCAATTTTTGATCCTTTTCCAAAAAAATTTAGCCTCCTCACAGGTCCACCATAAATGGTAATATGTTCCATGTATTGATTCGCATTTCCAACATTTTGGGGAGGTATTTGTTAAGATTTTAGCTAACCTTTTTGGTGCCAGGTGCCATCTGTAAAACATTTTGCATTTTTCTTGAACGAGGTAGAATATTTGACGTAGCCAGTCAAGAATTGCAATGAAACTGACGTGTTTGTAGGAGGAGGACTGGGGTTAGAAGCTTTTTTAGGTGATGAATGTATGGGATGATTTTAGAAGATGTTTCTTTCTTCCTTATTTATTTATTTCTTCCTTCTCCGAAGCACCTGAGGGCAAGACAAGAAGCAAAGGGTGGAAGATCATTAAAGCGAGAGCAAATCTAGAACTAAGGAGAAATTTCCTGACAGTGAGAATTGTCAATCAGTGGAACGCCTTGCCACTGGAAGTAGTGGGTGCTCCATCACTGTAGGTTTTTAAGAAGAGTTTGGATGGCCATTTGTCTGAAATGGAACAGGTTCCCCAGTTGAGCAGGAGGTTGGACTAGAAGCTCTCCAAGGTCCCTTAAGACCCCATTATTCTGTGTTTAGTGTTCTCTGTCCTGGAGACAAAATGATTTCTTCCATGACACCCCCAGGATGGTCTTTTCAAGCCAAGAAGAGTTCAAATCCTGCTCGCTCCTTATTTCAAGTGGTCCAACTATTTCAATGGATGACTTTCAACTGGTGGAGCGCGATGATGATTATAGACATTGATGCTCTTCAACCTTATGGGTCCTTTTCTGTTGTCTGTGTAGGGAATGTTCCACGCGCTATGGGGGATCCACAAAGAACACGGTGTGTTAGGGCTGTGGCGTGGAGCCATTTCTTCCGTGCCCCGAGTCATGGTGGGTTCATCCACGCAGCTATCAACCTTCTCCTATTCCAAACAGTTCTTCAACAACCTCGAGGTACGATGGTTTCATTTGCTTGTTTGAAAAACTTATATGAGTTACAGTAGAAAACGTGCATCTGGCAGGGTGGAGCCAGAGGAAAGTAAAGTCCGACACTTCGGCAAGAAAAAAATAAAGTACAGATATAGACTGGGTGAAACCAGGCTTAATAGCAGTAACTGTGAGAGAGATCTTAGCGTCTTAGTGGACAACCAGTTAAATATGAGTTAACAGTGTGTGGCGGCAGCCAAAAAAGCCAATGTAATCCTAAGGTGCATTAACAGAGGGATACAGTCAGGATCAAGCAAGATACTAATACCACTCTATAAAGCCTTAGTAAGACTACACCTAGAATAATGCATCCAGTTTTGGTCACCACACCGTAAAAAAGATGTTGAGATTCTAGAAAGAGTGTAGAGAAGAGCAACCAGGATGATTAGGGGACTGGGGACTAAAACATACAATGAGCAGTTGCAGGAACTGGGCATGGCTAGTTGTTCTGACCCCCTCCTCCGTCCAGTAATGAATGCCAAGACAAACTTAACTGGAATGTACTTTATTAGCAAGAAACCAAAACCTCGGTGGCTGAAAGCCAAGCACAACAAACAGATAAGGACCTTAGCAGCAACTCAGACAAACCTTGGCAGCAATCCAGCCTGCCAAGCTAGTTACAAAAGTTCTCCAACTTTTAGTCAATGCATTGACTTCTGCAAGAGGGGCATGTGCACAAGCAGTCTTTATTATAGTCTGGAGAGGAGCCTAATGACCACCAGCTGAGTGCAATTACCTCCTGTATTTGCGCAACTGTTCCTAACGCCTATTAGCTCTTCAGTGCCAGGCATCCAGGAACAACTCACTGCTGGCGTCCGGCTCACTCTCCCTTGTCTCCTCCCCACTGGTCCAAGGCTCAGGCGCCTCCTGGTGGCCAACCAGCCTCTCGGCGCCCTGCTCAGAGTCGGGACCCTGTCCAGGGTCCTCCACATCCTCCAGAGCCGACTCATAGGGCCCCTCGCTGTCAGAGTCTGGTGGCAGCTCCAATGGCTCCTGCTGGGCCACAACACCACTCCATAAAGCCTTAGTAAGACTACACTTAGAATAATGCATCCAGTTTGGTCACCACACTGTAAAAAAGATGTTGAGATTCTAGAAAGAGTGTAGAGAAGAACAACCAGGATGATTAGGGGACTGGGGACTAAAACATACAATGAGCAGTTGCAGGAACTGGGCATGGCTAGTCTAGTGATGAGAAGGATCAGGGGAGACACTATAGCAGTCTTCCAATATTTGAGGGGCTGCCATAGAGAGGAGGGGGGAGTTAAGCTATTCCCCAAAGTACCTGAAGGCCAGATAAGGAATAATGGATGGAAACTGAAGAAGGAGAAATTCAACCTAGAAATAAGGAGAAATGTTCTGACAGAACTATCAACCAAGAACAGATTGCCTTCAGAAGTGGTGGGAGCTTCATCGCCAGAAGCTTTCAAGAAGAGACTAGACTGTCATCTGTCAGAAATGGGGTAGGGTCTCTTGAGCGGGGGTTGGGCTAGATGGCCTACAAGGTCTCTTCCAACTCTGTAAACCTTAGACATAAATCTGTCATCCAAGAGAGAAGTAAAATTGAGATATGCATTTGATTTTGGTCTCATGGTTAAGACACCAAGCTGGAAACCCCCATGAGTTCTAGTTCCGCTTTAGGCACGAAAGCCAGCTGGCTTTGGGCCAATCACCAGAAGACTGTGAGTTCAAGTTCCACCTTAGGAATGAAAGCCAACTGGGTGACCTTGGGCCAATCACCAGGAGACTGTGAGTTCTAGTTCCACCTTAGGCAGGAAAGCCAATTGGGTGACCTTGGGCCAATTACCAGGAGACTGTGAGTTCTAGTTCCACCTTAGGAATGAAAGCCAACTGGGTGACCTTGGGCCAATCACCAGGAGACTGTGAGTTCTAGTTCCACCTTAGGAATGAAAGCCAACTGGATGACTTTGAGCCAGTCATTCTCCCTCTTAGATCAGCTCACCTCACATAATTATTGATGTGGGGAAAATAGGAGGAGGAAGGAGTATTTGGTATGTTCATTGCTCTGAGTTTACTTTAAAAAAATAATAAAGGCAGGATATAGAACTAATCTAAACTAAATAAAATTGTGGAGCAACTCCCAAATATATTCTGTTTTCTTGCCAAATGTATGGTCACT
Source organism: Thamnophis sirtalis (assembly GCF_051295495.1). NCBI lineage: Eukaryota > Metazoa > Chordata > Lepidosauria > Squamata > Natricidae > Thamnophis > Thamnophis sirtalis. The sequence goes on from NW_028261384.1 coordinate 131,253,970, forward strand.
TCAGGGGTGGGTTTCTCGCCCCGTTCCAACCGGTTCGGTTGGAACGAGGCCGGCGGCGTCCTCGCGCACGCACGCGGCGTCCTCGCGCGCGCACGCATGCGGCGTCCTCGCACACGCACGCGTGCATACTGGCGTCTGCGCGATGCTCCAGCTGCTCCTGGAGGATCGCGCAGGCGCTGTATGCGTTCTGCGCATGCGTAGAAGCACAGAATTCGTAAAAACCGGGTAAGGAGCGGGCGCGGGTGTGCGGGCGGGCGCGGGGGGGGGGCTTCGCCGTTCCCGGAAGTTACTTACTTCCGGGTTCGGCGACCAACTGGATCGCAGGGACCGGTGCGAACCGGTCGAAACCCACCCCTGGGTCACTTCCTCCTTATGTTCTCCCAACTCTCGAGTATTAAATGTGTTTCTAATCCAATGGCTATTAATACAGCACTAGAGCTTAAGAAGGTGGATTTGTAGCTCTTTTTTCTGCATGAATATAAGGCATCAACTAACTCTTTATTCCAAAGGAGCTGCAAGTTTAAATTTAGGCTGGTCATGGCAGAAGAGACAAAATATATGAGTCCAAACTGCTGATTTGCAGGCAGAATCAAGTAGACAGTATAGAATAAAACAGAGGATAGGATAGGATAGGATAGGATAGGATAGGATAGAAAATATGGAATGCACTGGAGTGGAATGGAATGCGATAGGATAGGATAGGATAGGATAAAATAGAAAATATGGAATGCATTGGAGTGGAATGGGATGGGATGTATTGGAATGAAATAGAATAGAATAGAAAATATGGAGTGGAATGGAGTGCAATGGGATAGGATAGGATAGAAAATATGGAATGAATTGGAGTGGAATGGAGTGCAATGGGATAGGATGGGATAAGATAGGATAGGATAGAAAATATGGAATGCATTGGAGTGGAATGGAATGCGATGGGATAGGATAGGATAAAAAACATGGAATGCATTGGAGTGGAATGGAATGCGATAGGATAGAATAGAATAGAAAATATGGAATGCACTGGAGTGGAATGGAGTGCAATGGGATAGGATAGGATAGAAAACATGGAATGCATTGGAGTGGAATGGAATGCGATAGGATAGAATAGAATAGAAAATATGGAATGCACTGGAGTGGAATGGGATGGGATAGGATAGGATGGAATAGAAAATATGGAATGCACTGGAGTGGAATGGGATGGGACAGAATAGAACAGAATAGAATAGAATAGAAAATATGGAATGCACTGGAGTGGAATGGGATGGAATAGGATAGAATACAATAGAATAGAATAGAAAATATGGAGTGCACTGGAGTGGGATGGGATAGAAGAGAATAGAATAGAAAAGAAAATATGGAATGCACTGGAGTGGAATGGGATGGGATAGGATAGAATAGAAATATGGTATGCACTGGAGTGGGGTAGGATGGAATGGAATAGAATGGAATAGAATAGAATAGAAAATATGGAATGCACTGGAGTGGAATGGGATAGGATACAATACAATACAATAGAATAGAAAATATGGAATGCACTGGAGTGGGATGGGATAGAATAGAATAGAATAGAAAATATGGAATGCACTGGAGTGGAATGAAATGCGATTGGATGGAATAGAAGAGAACAGAACAGAACAGAATAGAACAGAACAGGTTTGAGAATCTCAGTCCTAAGGCATAATGTTCTTTTCTTGTGGGGCAAACTAGCTATGAAACTAGCTGTGGTAGGTTTATGGAAGAGTTATGATTTATTTGCTACAGAATGAATAAACCAGTCATGTTCCCTAGTAGGAAGAGAATTCTGGAATGTTTTTGCCTTACTTAATGGAGATTCTACATAGGCCCTTTTATTTCACTAAAAAAAAAGGTAGTGAAATCATGGGCCCGACTTCTAACAAAGATAGTGTGGTTAGTCATCAGTCACAGAGTTTAAAGACACCTGGGATAAATACATGTCTATCATCCAAAACAAATACAATAATAATAACAACAACAACAACAACAATAATAATAATAATAATAAAACAAATAAAAATAAAAAGTAATAAAAATAACAAATGAGTACATTAAAAAGAAAACAAAAATGAACAAAAAACTCAGGGCAGACTTGATTGGCTCATGGTGTCCTTTGGTCCCATTGGTTTTTGTTTTTTTTTAATGTTCCTATATCCCACCTAGCTGTTTCCCCGGGTGGGAGGTTCCCCCCTATTTATTTCACATCCAAAACTGGAGAATTACGTTTTCATAAAAATAAAAAAGAAAGCTGCATTTCTCATGCGGATCGATCCTCGGATTGGATCCGGGTTGCTGATCTCCACCCAAGCTGGCCGTAACTTCCGTAACTTTTGTCCCCTCCTCTCCTTCCAGATCTTCCCCAAAGACAGCTGGTTGATTGCCTTGTGTGCCGGGATGATGAGTAGCTTCGTTGTGGCCATCGCCATGACACCTTTCGACGTGGCCAGCACCCGCCTTTACAACCAACCGGTTGGACCGGATGGCCAGGTAGGAAATAGGAAGAAGGGAGAAGATGTGGAGGAAGCCAAGCCGGGACCCTTGTTATTAGGCAGACGAAAGAAAAAGATGGGAACACGGAACATTCCTTGACTTATAGCCATTCATTTAAAGGCCTATGGAGACTCTTAGTTGTTCTGACCTAGAAACATACTCCTTGTCCTGACAAAAAAAAACCCTTTTTATTAAATTACTGTGAATTCCTCTCATTCACATCCAGCAAGGGAGGATTTACAGTCACTGACCTCATCTGGCTTGGAGAGCTGCCAGGCCCGACATCTTCAAAGGAGCCTCTCAGGGTCACAAACCAATGAAGCGAACTCATTGCCTCCTGCAAACTCCACTCCCCTTTTGCTCCTCTTTTATTCCCTCTGGGAGGGGCCATTCACCGTCCACCTGTGGCCTTACTCCCAAGTCGACCCCTGTTCTTCAGCTGTTCCCTTCTTGTCTGGCAACTCTGTGCATGCGCACACTGGGAACAGGCTCCAGCTGTTCTTCTGCCCCACTGATGTCTGGCTCTGAAGTCAGTTGATAACTGCCCCATCTCTGCCTCTGATGCAGAGCCCTCATCAGAGCCTTCCCCAGACTCCGGGACTGGCCCATGTTCCTGCCCAACCTCTTCACTGTTCAAATCTGCTGCCAGCTCCACTGGCCTCTGGCGGGCCACACCACTCAGTCCACCAAGTCATGGTTGTCTCAAAAGTGCTTTTTTCAAGAGGCAACTGGACTTTGTTTTTCCTTGAAGACATTTCGCTTCTCATCTATCTGTGTTCCCCGAAAATAAGACCCTGTCTTATATTTGTTTTGCCACCAAAAAAAGGCACCAGGTCTTATTTGGGGGTCAGGGACGGGGGGATGTGGTCCACTGACTCTCCTCACTTGTGTGTTGCCCCCGGCCTCCTTTTCACTGTCAAGAGGCCTCCAGGAACTTTTTCTGCAGCCAGCAAGGCTTTCCCGTAGGCCTCTGCAGGGAAGCTGTTCCGACTGCAGAAGAATAGCAGTAGCAGTTAGCAATAGCAGTTAGACTTATATACCGCTTCATAGGGCTTTCCGCCCTCTCTAAGCGGTTTACAGAGTCAGCATATTGCCCCCACAGTCTGGGTCCTCGTTTCACCCACCTCAGAAGGATGGAAGGCTGAGTCAACCTTGAGCCGGTGAGATTAGAACCGTTGAACCGCAGATAACAGTCAGCTGAAGTGGCCTGCAGTATTGCGCCACCTCGGCTCATTATGGGTCCACATGGCAGGTGTCATATGAGAGGCCTGGCTGCAACTGTCCAAAGGTACCGTATTTTTCAGAGTATAAGATGCACCTTTTTCCCTCAAAAAAGAGGCTGAAAATCTGGGTGCATCTTATACATTGAATACAGCATTTTTTGCCTCCTGAAACCTCACCTCCTTCACCAAAATGGCCATGCAGAGTCTTTAGGAGACTTATAGAGTGCTCCTGGGGGCTGGGGACAGCAGAAATGAGCGACAAATGAGCTGTTTTTTGCTCAATCCCCCCCCTAGCCCCCAGGAGCATTCTATAAGATGCCTAAAGGCTACTCATGCCCCCTTTCTTGACAAAAAGGGCCAGTTTTTGCAAAAAAAACTGGCCGTTTTTTGCTCATTTTTGGACCATCCCACCCCCAGGAGTGCTATACAAACCTCCTAAAAGCTATTCATGCCCTTTTTTGGAAAGAAAAAAAAAGGCCTATTTTCACGTGACTCTCAGAGACTCCTTGCCAAGTATTTTCTTGTACAGCGTTGAGTTTGGAAGATATCGGCCTGGCAGCTCTCCAAGCCTGATAAGGTCTGTGGTTATCAATTCACCCTTGAAAGACTGTTTGCTGGGACTCTGCTGGATGTGAGTGAGAGGAATTCACATTAGCTTAATAAAAAGGGGTTTTGTCGGGACAAGAAGTCTGCTTCGTGATTTTCCGAAGCCTAGGTCAGAACAGGATTTTTCATTAAAAAAAACAACAACAAGGAAGCAAGATTTCTAAAACCTAAGAAAGAGTGGCTGGGAGAACGGGACACTGAAAACGAGGGGTAACCCAAGAAAATTGGGGTGCTCTTAATTCATTGGTGAGTTTGCTCTCTTCATCGTTTCCTTTTCTTATACGGCAGGGCATGATGTACAAAGGACTTTTGGACTGCCTGACCAAAGTCATCCAGACGGAGGGCTTTTGGGGAGCCTACAAAGGGGTAGGGGCTTCTTACTTCCGCATTGGCCCACACACCATCCTCAGCCTTCTCTTCTGGGATCAGATCCGCCACGTCAACTTCCGCTGGCCGCAGGATTGAAGCCGCTCGTAAAGGGGACGCCCACCCCCCGCAATTTGCACGTCACGACATACCTCGGGGGCAGCAGCCCAGACATCGCCGTCAGTCAAGCTAGTCTTAAGACGCCGGCAGACGGGCGACTTCTTCCTGGGCAGAAAAAGATGTCCATTCCTCGCGCTTTTGTTTTTCGGCTGTTCTCATCTCCGGGTTCCCTTTTCTACTTTGCTACGGATGGGAGGAGAAAAATAAACACACAAATCTTTCTCCTCCCCGGAACAATAATACCGTAATCCTAGCCTCTGGACCGAGGAGCCAAACCATCACGCAGAAGCGCTTCCCGACTTGAAGTTTGTGCCGGAGCACACCTGGCCCATTCTGGTAGGGAAGGGCCATTTTTCCACTGCAGAAGATGGACCCACTGTCGGCTTGGTAGATGGCCTCCAGGTCTCAACCTACCTCAGTCAACCCCTAAGAAGATTTCTGGGGGGACTCTGTTGGGTCACTTCTACCCAGTCGGCCAACCTATAGGGCCTCTGTAAAGGTGGCGAGAGGCAGCCTCAGTTCAAACTCTGTTGTCCGTGGCAACCAAACAGGTAGGGCTCACCTGCTCCTCTGTTCATCCAGCCTGTAGGTGGCAGTAGAGCGCCGTCCTGCTCTTTTGGATTTCTCACTCTAGGTTTTCCTCCTTATCTCTATCCACGTGCTATTAAAAGTTATCAGATCTGTTTGCAACTTTCACTGGGGTAAAATGGGGCATTAATGGGGCAACGGTTTTTCAATCGACATACCTCAGATGGGCTAACATACAGAATGTGTCCAAAACCTGGGCCCCATATGACTGGGAATGGAAATTTGAGAAAAAATTGTGGCCATTTCAGTCGCACCACCGCAATTGAGTCATTGTCCCTTCTGACACTCCCCGACATCTTCGGCAACGACAAAGCCAGAAAGGTAAGTTGCAAGTTGTTCAGGTAAGTCTCCCCCCCACCCCTGAACTCACGATGCTCATTGTCCCTCCGGGCTCCCACCCCAACTGGCCACTCACGTACCGCGGCCCAGCCTTAGCTGCGTCACCGTTCTGCGTGCGAAGTCAACCTCACGGCATCTGTCCTGCATCTTTGCTCAGCCTTCCCGACCCAGGACACATCCCTGTGCATCCCGTCTGATATTTTGCACACCCCTGCACCCTTCACAGGATCTGGGCACATCCTTCCTGAACTGCTCTGAACCATGTGGCACTTCTCATGCCTCCTTCCCAATTCTTGTGATACTTCCACTTTGTGCAGAGTCCATTTATTATTTATTTATTTATTATTTATTTAATTTATTATGTATTTATTCATTCATTCAACAGTAAAGCCACCGGGAAGTATAAACTTTATGCAGCAGGAAGGAAGGAGGAGGAGAGGGCTAGGGAAGGGAAGAAAGGCAAAACATATTGACTTTAACTCCATGTTAGCTGGGAGGGTGGGAAGGAGGAAAGGAAGGAAGGAAAAATGTATTAACTCCCATGTTAGCTGGGAGGGAAGGAAGGAAGGAAGGAAGGATGGATATATATATATTGACTTTAACTCCATGTTAGCTGGGAGGGTGGGAAGGAGGAAACGAAGGAAGGAAGGAAGGAAAAATATATTGACTTTAACTCCCATGTTAGCTGGGAGGGAGGGAAGGAAGGAAAAATATATTGACTAACTCATGTTAACTGGGAGGGAAGGAAGGAAGGAAAAATATATTGACTTTAATTCCCATGTTAGCTGGGAGGGAGGGAAGGAAGGATAGATATATATATATTGACTTTAACTCCATGTTAGCTGGGAGGGTGGGAAGGAGGAAACGAAGGAAGGAAGGAAGGAAGGAAGGAAGGAAGGAAGGAAGGAAGGAAGGAAGGAAGGAAGGAAGGAAAAATATATTGACTAACTCTCATGTTAACTGGGAGGAAAGGAAGGAAAAATACATTGATTTTAATTCCCATGTTAGCTGGGAAGGAAGGAAGGAAGGAAGGAAGGAAAAATGTTTTGACTTTAACTCCCATGTTAGCTGAGAGGGAGGGAGGGAAGGAAGGAAATGAAGGCAAAACATATTGACTAACTCCATGTTAGCTGGGAGGGAGGAAAGGAAGGAAGGAAAAAATGTATTGACTTTAATTTTAGTTGGGGAATTCTGGGAGTTGAAGTCGGCAACCTGATAAACTCTTCTGGTTTAATCTTCAAGGTCTCCTTATCATGAAAACAGGAAATAAATTTGCATCTTCCCAGGAGAAAAAAAATCCTTAATCTCTTCCAATATGCCAAGGAAGAAACTGATTTAAGAAACGAGTCTCAATTCAGTTTAGCATTTGTAAAAATCCGTGCCGCAACTCCCAGTCGCTCCATTCAGTGGCCAGTCACCAAAAATGGCAGTTTTCACAGTCTGCTCACAAGGAGCAGCTTTCCAGAGTCACGTGAATAATCTCTCCATCCTCTCTCCTTCCAGAGAGATTTTGCCTCACATCCGGCCGTGATGATGTCCTGCTAACTATTCTGACTTAGGCTTCCGAAAAGCACGAAGCCAACTCCTCGTCCCGATAAAACCCCTTTTATTTAGCTGAAAGGGAATTCCTCTCCAGCAAAGTCCCAGCCAACAGAGATTTCACAACCACGGATGTTGATCGGGCTTGGGGAGCTGCCAGACCGATATCTTCCAAATGCCACACTGTAGCACCAATTCCTTGGCAAGAAATCAGGAACAGATCTTCACCCGAATGAATTGAACTCATTGTCTCCTGCAAACTCCACTCCCCTTTTGCTCCTCTTTATTGCCTATGGAAGGGGCCATTCACCATCCACCCTGTGGCCTTACTCTCAAGTCGACCCATGTTCCTTAGCTGTTCCTTTCTGGCAGCTCTGCGCATGCGCACACTGGGAACAGGCTCCAGGTGTTCTTCCGCCCCACTGATGTCAGACTCCGAAGGTAACTGATAAATGTCAGACGGCCCTGGCTCCCTCTCTGCCTCCGACCCTCATTAGCCTTCCCCAGACTCCAGGACTGGCCCATCTTCCTCCCCAACCTCCTCACTGTCCGAATCTGTTGCCAGATCCACTGGCAGGCCACAACACTAACTAAAGAAGGCATCATTTTGCCCTCCCAGAAAATGATAGGAAGAGGGCAGGATTTTGGACCCATTCTGTAAATCAGCCCCATTTTGAGGTACACCGAGCTAAAAAAATTCTTGCCTTACGACGCACTGTTTTGCCCCATTGGAAGTTACAAACACATATATAGGTAGGTCAAAGCTTTTGTGGAACTTTTATTTTCATCAAGCAGCAGGCCCAAAGCATGAAGGACCCACATGAAAGGGAGAAAGGCATTCACTGTATGTGGCTGCTCCAATCCACACAGTAAAACTGTTTCCATTGGGCGGAGCACCAATGGCACTAAGAGAGGATGCATGCACACAAAGCATGAAGGATGAGATTTCTGACCATTTTACACATTTGAAAAAAAAAACACCAACTCGCTATATTTTCAAAGCTTGATTTATTTATTAAAAAACTAGCTCCAGTTGGCCTCCGTGACGCTTGACCCACAAGAACACAGTTGAGGAAACTCAACTTGGAAGCAACCTCAACTTTTATGACCAAACGCGTGAAGCTTTTTGGACGAGATGGAATTCGAAGGGAGGGGGGAAAAAATGAGGGAGGAGGAGCAGTTTTGCTCGCAGCAAATTTCCTTCGGTTTTTTACGTTTCTTTTCTTCATTGTTTGAGGGCGAGGAAGCCACCGGCACGTCTCTAGAACTTAACACGGCTACCCCAAATAAAAAAGTATCTCTTTGGCGGTTGGTTTGGATGTGCAATTCTTTCCGGAGTTCGTACTCCTCCCATTACTGAAGAGGTGTAAAAAATAAAAATAATTTGTGAGTGGTAAACCGCAAACTAGATCCAGGTGGTAGGTAATCCCATGTAGGAGGACATCAGGAAACAGCTGGAGAGATGAGTAGAACTAGACTTTCTATAGCAGTGATGGCTAACCTTTTTGGTGCCAAGTGCCCAAAGCGAGCAATCCCAAGATGCAATGTGAAGACCCCAGCGCATGCGTCTCCCCCCCCCCATTTTTGCCCTTCTAGGTTGGTGCAAGCTTTCCAGGAAAAAAAGGCATGGGGGGCTCACGCAGCACCCCTTCATGCCATTTTGGCTTCACAGGTTGGTGCAGGCAGCCTTCCAGGCAAAAAAATGGGGCACAGGTGGGGGCGGTGCATGTTTGGGGGGGTGCTCGCATTGCATTTTTGGGGTTCACATGCAGAGACCCGAAAACCAGCTGGCCAGCGGGAGGCACAGGTGTTGGAGCTGGGCTAGGGCAACGACTGGCGTGTCCGCAGAGAGGACTCTGCATGGCACCTCCGGCACAAATGCCATTGGTTCACCATCACAATCCTACAGTCTAATGCAGTCTTTTTTAAAGTGAGCGACTTTTAAGACGGGTGGACTTCAACTCCCAGAATTCCCCAGCCAATCTGGCTGGGGAATTCTGGGAGTTGAAGTCCACCCGTCTTAAAAGTCGCCAACTTTGAAAAACACCACTCCACCCATCTTAAAAAGTCACCAAGTTTGAAAACCACCGGTGTAATGCAATCCTGAAGCAAAGCATTTTGCCAAGGTTGCCAGGAAGAAGGTCCTTTGGCATTCCGTGTCCGTCTCCTCTTTTCCGTCGGGGGATGAAGGAAGAAGATCCAGATCCGGAGTGCTCATTTGAAGATCTCCAAACCAAAGCCGTGCCGGAACGAAGCTGGATTTCTGGCAAATGTAGACGGAGAACTGTTTTAACCAAACAGACCAGGATTCAGCAGCCGCAGGCTACGCACAAAAGCGTGGAAATGTTCCACCGTCCAGGGTGGTCGAGAGAGTGCCAAGGGGACCTCTGTGTTTGGCATAGCGCTGGTACTTAGAGGGCTGCCTCAGAAGGAAGGAAAGAAGGAGGGGAAAAAACCCTGGTTATTAAAAGGCAGGATCTCAAAATGTGTGCCAAAACCCCCACGGCTCTCAGCTGACCGTGTTGCAGTTCCTTCCCCAATATGACGGGACTTAAATCCTGGACTTATGACCACCGTTGGACCCAATTTTTTTCTCCTTGTTCTGATCTAGGCTTCCCCAACACCACGAAGCTGAGTCCTCGTTGCAATGAAACCCCTTTTATTGCATTTAAAGTGACAGCATAGTCCTGGCCTAGTTCTTTCAAGATATTTCGGTCCGAACAGGAACTGGGTCCGAACAATCCCTTTCTCTCCTTTCCCTAGAGCAGTTAGTGGTTCTAACCTTGTGGCAGGCAAGAGGAAAGAAGGAAGGCACACTCACTTAATCCAGGTGGGGTCGTTGAAGGTGACAAGCAGATCCGTTCCGTACTGGGGCAGGCGGAGAAGCACCAAATGCACAGAGACGTCATTTTTGGCCTGCAGAGCGGAAAGCGGAAAACAAGGAATCGAATCGGGCCTAACAGACGCCTCCCATTTTATACCGACGGGAGTGCGAAAGTCGGCTTTCAACATCATGAGGGCTAGCACCTCTTCTTTAAAGAAGGGCATATTCACAAGAAGAGGAACCCACCACATTGTTCGATTCTCTTACATACCGTATTTTTCGGAGTATAAGACGCACCCTTTTCTCCTCAAAAAAGAGGGTGAAAATCTGGGTGCGTCTTATACTTGAATACAGCGTTTTTGGCCTCCGGAAACCTTGCCCCCTTCACCAAAATGGCCATGCATAGCCTTTAGGAGGCTTCCAGGGTGTTCTTGTGGGCCTGGGAGGGCAAAATGAGTAAAAAATGGGTCAGTTTTTTGTTCCCAGCTCCCAGGAGCACTCCATAACCCTCCTAAAGGCTATGTATGCCCTTTTTTTGGACAAAACGAGCCCATTTTTGCAAAAAACAGGCCGTTTTTGCTCGTTTTTGCCCTCCCCCAGCCCCCAGGAATACTCTACAAGCCGCCTAAAGGCTATTCCTGCCCTCTTTTTGACAAAAAAATAGGCCCATTTTTGCAAATAAAACGGGCCGTTTTTGGGAGGTCTGCAGAGTACTAAAACTTTTTTTAAAATTTGCCTCTTCAAAATCTTGGTGCGTCTTATATCCCGAAAAATAAGGTAAGCTAATCAAGGCCCCTTCTGTCTAGTCGAACTGAGCACAAGGCTAAGAATTTTGAGTCCTGTCTGAACTAGAGAAATATCAGGGCAGAAAATCAACCCAGGTACATGTAGGTCCTCGACATGATCACAATTACAATGTAATCCTTGACTTACGACAATTACAATCAACATTTCTGTTGTTAAGTGAGGCATTTGTTGAGGGAGTTTATCTTACGACCTTTCTTGCCACCGTTCCTAAGTGAATCCCCGCGGTCGTTAAACCAGTAAACCCGGTGGTTCAGTGAATCTGGCTTCCCCCATTGACTTTGCTCGTCGGGTCACAAAAGGCAAAAGACACTCAGCAACCGTCATAAATATGAACCATTTGCCAAAGCATTTGCGTTTTTATCACCAGATCCGAAAAAGTGGCAACTGTGAAAAACTGTCCTAAGTTGCTTTTTTCAGCGCTGTTGTAACTTTGGTCACAAAACGAAACGGTTGTAAGTCGAGGACTACCTGCTAGTCCTCCATTGGAGCCAGATTTCCACTGCTAAAGGAAACAAGGGGGATGTTAAGGGAGCCAGGCCCAACTTCATGACTTTCCTTGCCATAGTTTTATTGTGACTCAGCAGATGTCTGCTGTGAGTCTTTTCGGGATACAAGATTCATTATGCAGCTGGGGCTTGTTAGGGGCAGGTTTTGGAGATAAAAGGACAGATGCTGCCACGCCCTAGTCGCAGGAGTCAACGTTCCTTCGTGCGCACAACATTGTTTGATACACTTGGATAAGTGCTTTGGTGTTTCCTGTAACCCTGATTCAAGGCTACACTTGGAGAAGTGCATTGCTTGTAAGAGTTGTTTTGTTTTTCATTCCGTTATCTAGTCAGAGACTGTAGTTATGTTATTTTTGGCCTCAAAGCCAGTTTGAACTGAGAACTGATAAAGAAAGTTCCTTTTAAGTTTATTCGTCTTGCCGTTTGTTAAGAGCCGTGAAGGGGGGACAGAACAGGGGGTCTTTTTTTTTAGTTTTTATTTTACACACATAAACACATCAACAAGAACAAACATATGACTTAAGACAACATAGGAACAAGAAGTTCCATCATATATCATACAGCAGTTCCGTATCCGTTTCTTTGCAGTTAGTGTTTTCCCTTTCCATAGTTAGCTATTTATAACCAAATATTGTTTATCTCTAATGTGCTATATATACATACAATTCCAGGTAAACATTCACATGGTTATTCTTTTTCTTTGCCAATCTTATACTATTGTTATTCCCTTTAAGAGATTATAGAATACAGTTTGGGTTGTATTGTTTACCATCCCAAGCATCTATTGTGACACCACCTCATTTTCTCTTTCTTTTCTTTTCTCTCTCCTTCTCTACTTCCTTCCTACCTCCTCTCCTTCCCCTTCTTCCCTCCCTTACCTCTCCCCTATTCTTACCCTCTCTCTTCCCCCTCCTACTCTCTCTCCTTTTTTTTCTCCCTTCCTCCCTCCTCTCCTTCTCTTACTCTCCCTTCCACCCACCTTTCCTTATCTCTTTCTTCTTCCCTTACCTCTCCTCCACTCTTCCTCTTCCTTCCCTACTATCTCTCCTTCTCTCCCATCCATCCTCCTTTCCCTTCTTTCTTCCCTCTTTTCACTACTTCCTTCCTCCTCTCCTTCCTTTCCTCCCTTTTTCTATTGATTTGATTTGATTTAATAAATTTATAGGCCGCCCAATCCCGAAGGACTCCGGGCGGCTTACAGAAAATAAATTTTAAAAAAGTGAAGAGTTAAAAAACGGAGGAAACAGATTAAAAGAAAACCACATCATGCACCCAGTCTAATCGGGGCTGGACCTCAGTCGTGGTATTGTTATCGGTGTCTCTTTCAAATCTCAATTTATGTTTTCTTGGGGATGGTATTTCCACAATCCCATATCATTTCATATCATTTCTTTTTTTTTTCTCTTGCGGAATCACCACAGTTAAGTGAATCCACACAGCTATTAAGCGAGTTCAGCCTCCTCTTTGCTTGCTAGAAGCCAGCGAGGAAGGTGGTGAATGGTGATCACATTATCCCTGGCATCCTGCAACCAGGATACAGACACCTCTGTTGCCAGGCAACTAAATTCTTATCACAGGGTCCCAAAGGTGCTTTTTTTTCCCCAAGAGGCAACTGGACTTTCTGGTTTTTCTTTGAAGACGTTTCGATTCTCCTCCAAGAAGCTTCTTCAGCTCTGACTGGATGGTGGGGAATGGAAGGATTTATACTCCTTGCAGGCAGCTGGTCATTTGCATCCTTTTAGAGGGTCGTTGAGGCCACTTGGAGTCCCAAAGTTGCTTTTTCAAGAGGCAACTGGACTTTCCGATTTTTTCTTTTGAAGACACTTTGCTTCTCCTCCAAGAGGCTTCTTCAGCTCTGACTGGATAGTTGGAAAGGGAAAGATTTATGCTCCTTGCAAGCAGCTGGTCATTTGCATCCTTTTTAGAGAGTCCTTGAGGCCACCTGGAGGTTTATCTCTGTCATCAGGGTCACCTGAGTGGTGCAAATAGGTGTGGAGCCTTTTTGGAACTGTTGAATGGACTGTGTTGTAGACTGGAGATCGATAATGTCATAACTCTCCCCTCGGTTCCACCACAAAACCGCGGTAGAATAAAGCGCGCTCGACGAAAGCGCGTACGTGACGTCATCACAGCGTGATGAAAACAGCACGCTGTGAGCGGTAAATTTAAAATTAACGCGAAAACCTTACCCTAACCCCCCCAAACCTAAACCTAACCCTAAGCCTAACCCTAAGCCTAACCCTTAACCTAACCCTAAGCCTAACCCTTAACCTAACGCTAACCCTTAACCTAACCCTAACGCTTAATGTAACCCTAAACCTAACCCTTACCTTTATGTGAATCGGCTTGCTTTAATTTAATTTTAATTTTAATTTAATTTATTTTTAATTTTATTTGTCACGCTGCTGATGATGTCAGGTACGCGCTTTAATCGGGCGCGCTTTAGTGGACCGCAGTTTTGACGGGTCACGCTCCCCTCGGCTGAGAGGGAGCTGTTCAATTTTGAACCAGATGGCTTTGTTGACCCCACTTTCAAACCAATGGTCTATGTTACCCTCAAAGGGTCAACAACACTGTCCTTTCAGCAGTTCCAAGAAGGCCCCACACCCATTTGCACCACTCAGGTGACCCCGAAAACACAGACAAACCTTCAAGTGGCCTCAAGGACTCTCTAAAAAGGATGCAAATGAACAGCTGCTTGCAAGGAGCATAAATCTTTCCCTTCCCAATCATCCAGTCGGTGCTGAAGAAGCTTCCTGGAGGAGAAGCGAAACGTCTTCAAAAGAAAAAAAAAACCAGAAAGTCCAGTTGCCTCCTGAAAAAGCAACTTTGGGACTCCAAGTGGCCTCAAGGACTCTCTAAAAAGGATGCAAATGATCAGCTGTTCTGCAAGGAGTATCAATCCTTCCCTTCCCCACCATCCAGTCAGAGCTGAAGAAGCTTCTTGGATGACCTGGACGTTTAAGAATCTCCGTAGGCATTTGATCAAGGGATGTGGTAACTGGTCTTAAATGTGAAAACAAGTCAATGCCATTTTTCCCCCCAGTGCTGTCGTAACTTAAAACAGTCACTAAACTAATGGTTGTAAGTTGAGGACCACCTGTACTTCTGTATGTGTGTGCACGCACACGAACACAGGTGCATTTGTGTCATATGCCCGTTTCCCCTTCCTGGGTGGTTCAACCTGCAGAACCTGCACCCTCATTGTAGAAAAATGTTCGGAGCAAGGCCCGTCAAGTGGCAGGGCACGCTTCCCGAAACGGGTAACTTCGCCACTCACCTCCTCGTTGAATTTAGCAACCTCCTGGCGGCCCGTGAGTTGCCAGGCGCTGTTGCAGCCTTCGAATGCCAGGAGAGCAGGGGCAAACTGGTCTTGGCTCAAAATCTCCGAATGGGCCGAGCTGCCCGCAATGTCTTCAAAGTGGTACCTGGCGGGAGGGGAGGGTTAAAAAACAAGACGGGTGGACGTCTTTCATTGACCCATCCACCAATGAATCTCTTTCTCCACATCTGAGACTATGGCCAGGGGAAACCCCTTCCCCAAATTTCATTGGTGAACATGGAGGAAATGCAAAATAACCCCCAGCTATGGCCATTCTTTTCCCCCCCCCAATATATTTTTATTATTTTTACATTTAAAACAATGCAGTACCGCGAAGTCGAAGTGAGCATACATTCACATTATATACAGCTAGTCTCAAACATTGACAATTAGCCTACTTAATACAGGGCGGGGCATAACCTTTTCCTAGGGGGTCACAGCAACACTTGTAATAACAACACAAATAATTCATACACCATTCGAAAGCCCATCAAAAACTGAGTTTATTGACACGATTTAATAGTCAGTATGACCACCATTAGCCCTTCGAACAGCATTCAAACGAGGTGGATAGGAACACAACAAATCTTCAAACAGTTCCGTTCGATTTTCCAGATTTTCCAGAGGGCGGGGCATAACCTTTTCCTAGGGGGTCACAGCAAGATCGACAGCAGTTTACAACTTCCGCGACACCTCATTTTAAAGCCCATAAAAAACTGAATTGAATGAGCTATTAAATGTTAAATTTGTTTCGGTTGAAACTTTGAGAATGAATTTGGAAACTGTGTTGAAAAATCTGGAAAATCGAACGGAACTGTTTGAAGATTTGTTGTGTTCTTATCCACCTCGTTTGAATGCTGTTCGAAGGGCTAATGGTGGTCATACTGACTATTAAATCGTGTCAATAAACTCAGTTTTTGATGGGCTTTCGAATGGTGTATGAATTATTTGTGTTGTTATTACAAGTGTTGCTGTGACCCCCTAGGAAAAGGTTATGCCCCGCCCTGTACATTGTCTATCCTTCTGTGCAATCACAATATATAGCGTTTGTTCCAGTCTTGTCACCTTGTCTTATACCAGTCATAAAATCTGTTCCAGACTTCAAAATATTCTGATTCCCCTTTATTTTTAAGTTCAAGAGTCAGCCTATCTGCTTCCGCACAGGCCAACACTTTTCTGATTATATCTAGCTCTGATGGTGTATTTTATTTTTTCCAATATTGTGCATAAGTTATGCGCGCCGCAGTTAGTACATGTATAATTAAAGAAAGTGTATCTTTCTTAAACCCCTATGGTATTATGAGCCGAGGTGGCGCAGTGGTTAGAGTGCAGTACTGCAGGCCACTTCAGCTGACTGCTATCTGCAGTTCGGCGGTTCAAATCTCACTGGCTCAAGGTTGACTCAGCCTTCCATACTTCCGAGGTGGGTGAAATGAGGACCCAGAGTGTGGGGGCGATATGCTGACTCTGTAAACCGCTTAGAGAGGGTTGAAAGCGGTATATAAGTCTAACTGCTATTGCTATTGTTATTATGCCTAGGAGAAAAATTTCTGGTTTAAACAAAATTTGGTCTCCCACCATTGGTTCCAACCATGATTGAATCATTTTCCAATATCTTTTGGCCTCATTGAATGTCCACCACATATGATGATAAAAGGTGCCTGGTGTTTTTTTTACACTTCCAACAATTTGGGGCCAGATTTTTAAACATTTTGGAGAGCCATGCTGGGGGGAGATGCCATCTGTAGAACATGTTATAAAGATTTTCTTTATACGCCGTAGCTATGGCCATTCTTATACACATAGTCCTCAGATTAGGTGCCAATGTTCCAACTGACGAGCCAACACGGTCGACACAATGCCATCTCTTAATGCGAAACTTTATCGAGTACATCATTTCGGCACCAATGAGGGCAAAACCAGATCTGACTATTTCCCGCGCAAACCGACATACGTTAAAGTTTAGATTCTCCCTCCCCGTAATAGACCAAGTCACACTGTCCAACGGAGTGTCATGATATTGTTATGAGACAACGTCTTGGTGCTCTGGCAAACCCCTGCGGAGGTGTCCTTGGTTCTCAAGGCTGGCTTCTTCATATCTACATCCCATCTCCCCCTTCCCTCCTCCCTGATTCGTGGGCAAGCAGAGAAGTGATAATAGCTGTCACAACGAAAGCGCAACTTGGAAGCTTGGCATTACGACAATTGAGCCCCAAATTTATGTGGCTAAGCGAGACCTTTCTTGCCACAGTTGTTAAGTGAATCACTGCCACAGTTACGTTAGGGACACGGATCTTAAGTGAATCTGTCTTCCCCGTTGACTTTGCTTGTCAGAAGGTCGAAAAAGGGGATCACGTGATCCCAGGACACTGCCACCGTCGTAAATGTGAGTCAGTTGCTAAAGCATCTGAATTTTGATCACATAACCGCAGAGATGCTGCAATGCCTCTCTATTCCATCCGAAATATATTACAGGCAAGTCCTTGAGTTACGGCCATAATTGAGCTCCAAATTAATGTTGCTAAATGAGACATTTGTTGAGTGAATTTTTACCCCATTTAACAACCTTTCTTGTCACAGTAGTTAAGTGAATTTTTGCAATTTAGTGACACAGTTGTTAAATGAATCTGGCTTCCTCATTGCCCTCGACATAGCCACAGTTTATTATTATTATTAATTAGACTTATATACCGCTTCATAGGGCTTTCAGCCTCTCTAAGCAGTTTACAATTTTTTTAGCAAATTGAGTCAGCAACTTGCCCCCACAGTCCGGGTCCTCATTTCACCCATCTTGGAAGGATGGAAGGCTGAGTCGACCTTGAGCCAGTGAGATTTGAACCGCTGAACTGCAGATCACAGTCAGCTAAAGTGGCCTGCAGTACTGCACCCTAACCACTGCGCCACCTCGGCTCCTGTTCATTTAGTGACCGTCGAAAGATACAACGGCACTGGAAAAAAAGTGACTTACGGCAGTTTTTCAGTTACCACCTTTCCAGCATCCTCACAGTTGCGTGATCAAAATTCAGCTGCTTGGCAACCGGTTCGGATTTGTGACGGTTGCTGTGTCCCGGGGGTCATGTGATCGCCTTTGGTGACCTTCCCACAGGCAAAGTCAACGGGGAAGCCAAATTCACTTAACAATGGGTTACTAAGTTATCGACTGCAGTGATTCACTTAACAACTTAAGCAAAAAAAAGGTTGTAAAATGGGGCAAAGCTCACTTAACCACAGAACTTTTAGGCTCCTTTGAGTCGCATGTCAAGGAATACCGGCCTAGGATAGGGTAGTATTTTTATTTCTATTTTATACGATTAATGCGAATACCAAAGGCTAAATGCTTAATCCTGGCTTCCCAAATATCAGCCAGGCCCAGCTACGTGCTGCCACCTAGTGGTGACATTTTGTCATCACTTCCCCACTCCCTGCACAAAGGAGTTGTAAAAGTGGAGATGCTGGGGATTGAACCCAGGACCTCATACAAGCAAAGCATGCGCTCTACCACTGAGCTACATCCCCTTCCATGCCAAGCCTTCCAGCAGCTGGTCTCCTGTAGTACAATGGTAGCCTCTGAATATCATTTCCTCCTGCTTGTATTTTCAGGTTTCACTAGCGAAGCCAATATTTTAGACTTTTGCTACACAAACATGTTAGTGAGTCCTATATAAATTTTGCTAAGGCTAATTAGCCATCAATTAATTAATGCCTATGCTATGCTATGCTATGCTATGCTATGCTATGCTATGATAGTAACAGTAATAGTATTCTAGAATATAGAATAACAGTTGGAAGGGACCTTGAAGATCTTTTAGTCCAACCTCCTGCTCAGGCAGGAAACCGTACACCACTTCAGACAAATGGTTATATCCAACATCTTCTTAAAAACTTCCAGTGTTGGAGGATTTATAACTTCTGGAGGCAACTTCTGTTCCACTGATTAATTGTTCTAACTGTCAGGAAATTTCTCCTAAGTTGCTTCTTTCCTTGATTAGTTTCCACCCATTGCTTCTTGTTCTGCCCTCAGGTGCTTTGGCAAATAGTTTGATTCCCTCTTCTTTGTGGCAGCCCCTGAGATATTGGAAGACTGCTATCATATCTCCCCTGTTCCTTCTTTTCATTAAACTAGACATACCCAGTTCCTGCAACTGTTCTTTATATATTTCAGCCTCCAGTCCCCTGATCATCTTTGTTGATTTTCTCTGCACTCTTTCTACACAATACTATACAATAATATAATATACTATAATTAATATAACATACTATAATTAATATAATATACTATAATTAATATAATATACTATAATTAATATAATATACTATACTATGCTATACAATAATATACTATAATTAATATAATATACAATATTTACTATGCTATACTATAATATACTATAATTACTATACTATAACTCAGTGGTGGGTTTCAAAACAAATTCGAACCTACACTGTGGGTGTGGCCTTTGTGGGAGTGGCTTGCCAGCCATGTGACCTGGTGGGAGTGGCTTGCTGGCCATGTGTTTTCTTTCTTTCTTTCTTTCTCTCTCTCTCTCTCTCTCTCTCTCTCTCTCTCCTTCCTTTTGTCTCTCTGTCCCTTTTTCCTTTTTTTCTTTCATCTCTCACTTTTTCTTTCTTTTTTTCTTTTTTTCTTTCTTTCCTTTCTTTCTCTTTCTCTCTCTGTATCAGTCAGTCAGTCAGTCAGTCAGTCAGTCTGTGTGTGTGTGTGTGTGTGTGTGTGTGTTAGTGGTGGGTTTCAAAAAATTTTGGAACCTCTTCTGTAGGTGTGGCCTGCTTTCCGGGTCCACTGGTGGAACCTCTTCTAACCGGTTCGGTAGATTTGACGAACCGGTTCTACCGAACTGGTGCGAACTGGTAGGAACCCATCTCTGCTATAACTATAAATATTCCTTTTACTATACTACTATACTATACCATACCTATACAATATAATTACTATATTATACACTATAATTAATATACTATACTCTACAATAATATACTACAATTACAATATGATATATGATACTATACTATTACTATTCTATACTATACTTAAAATAGAATACAATACAATATACAATACAATACAATAATTGCTTTTTCTGGAAATAAGCCAGTCTGGAAACAGATTTGCTTTCCAGAATATTTGCAGGGAAGTCCATTTAATTTCTGCGTTTATGGCCTCTCACTAAAATAACATACAGCTAGTCCTTGACTTGTGACCATGGCCAAGCCCAAGACATCTGTTGCTAAGCGAGACAGTTGTTAATTGAGTTTACCGCCTTTTTATGAGCTCTCCTGCCGCCCGTTGTTAAGTGAATCCCTGCAGGTGTTAAGTTAGTAACCCAGATCTTAAGTGAATCTGGCTTCCCCAGTTACATAAAGAGTGTAATTTTGTCCCGGTAGGCTTGAAATTCCGGCCCCAATCGTCCCTGCAATGGAATGACCAATTCTGCACCACATACCTGGCAGCGTTTTCATCTGGCACCCCTGCTTGGTATTCCAGCAATTCCACAATGACGCTCTGGTCGGTGCTGGGGTGAACAAAGACTTCCTGGTTGTCAGGAACCTGACGCAGTTCGCTGCGAGGGATAGACATAAACGGGGAGAAGAAATGGAATTAGAGTAGAGTAGAGTAGAGTAGAGTAGAGTAGAGTAGAGTAGAATAATAAAGGAATTGAATGGAATAGACTAGAATAGAATAGAATAATAATGAAATGGAATGGAATTAGAGTAGAGTAGAGTAGAGTAGAGTAGAGTAGAATAATAAAGGAATTGAATGGAATAGACTAGACTAGAATAGAATAATAATGAAATGGAATAGAATAGAATAATAATGGAATAGAATAGAATAGAATAGAATAATAATGGAATGGAATAGAATTAGAGTAGAGTAGAGTAGAGTAGAATAGAATAGAATAGAGTAGAATAATAAAGGAATGGAATGGAATAGAATAGAATAGAATAATGAATGGAATAGAATTAGAGTAGAGTAATAAAGGAATGGAATAGAATAGAATAGAATAATAATGGAATGGAATAGGAGTAGAGTAAATAAAGGAATGGAATGGAATAGAATAGAATAGAATAGAATAATGAATGGAATAGAAGTAGAGTAGAGTAATAAAGGAATGGAATAGAATAGAATAATAAAGGAACGGAATGGAATAGAAGTAGATAGAGTAGAGTAGAATAATAAAGGAATGGAATAGAATAAAATAATGGAATGGAATAGAATAATGGAATGGAATGGAATAGAATTAGAGTAGAGTAGAGTAGAGTAGAGTAGAGTAGAGTAGAGTAAAATAATAAAGGAATGGAATGGAATAGACTATACTAGAATAATAATGAAATGGAATAGAATAGAATAATAATGGAATGGAATAGAATAGAATAATAATGGAATGGAATAGAATTAGTGTAGAGTAGAATAGAATAGAGTAGAGTAATAAAGGAATGGAATAGAATAGAATAATGAATGGAATAGAAGTAGAGTAGAGTAATAAAGGAATGGAATGGAATAGAATAGAATAGAATAATGGAATGGAATAGGAGTAGAGTAAATAAAGTAATGGAATGGAATAGAATAGAATAGAATAGAATAATGAATGGAATAGAAGTAGAGTAGAGTAATAAAGGAATGGAATAGAATAATAATGGAATGGAATAGAATAATAAAGGAACGAATGGAATGGAATAGAAGTAGAGTAGAGTAGAGTAGAATAATAAAAGAATGGAATAGAATAAAATAATAATGGAATGGAATAGAATAATAATGGAATAGAATAGAATTAGAGTAGAGTAGAGTAGCGTAGAGTAGAGAAGAGTAGAGTAAAATAATAAAGGAATGGAATGGAATAGACTAGACTAGAATAGTATAATAATGAAATGGAATAGAATAGAATAATAATGGAATGGAATAGAATAGAATAATAATGGAATGGAATAGAATTAGAGTAGAATAGAATAGAGTAATAAAGGAATGGAATAGAATAGAATAGAATAATGAATGGAATAGAATTAGAGTAATAAAGGAATGGAATAGAATAGAATAGAATAGAATAATAATGGAATGGAATAGGAGTAGATTAAATAAAGGAATGGAATGGAATAGAATAATGAATGGAATAGACGTAGAGTAGAGTAATAAAGGAATGGAATAGAATAGAATAATAATGGAATGGAATGGAATAGAATAGAAGTAGAGTAGAGTAGAATAATAAAGGAATGGAATAGAATAAAATAATAATGGAATGGAATAGAATAATAATGGAATGGAATGGAATAGAATAGAATTAGAGTAGAGTAGAGAAGAGTAGAGTAAAATAATAAAGGAATGGAATGGAATAGACTAGACTAGAATAGAATAATAATGAAATGGAATAGAATAGAATAGAATAATGGAATGGAATAGAATTAGAGTAGAGTAGAATAGAATAGAGTAGAGTAATAAAGGAATGGAGTGGAGTAGAATAGAATAGAGTAATAATGGAATGGAATAGGAGTAGAGTAGAGTAGAGTAGAGTAGAGTAGAGTAGAGTAGAGTAATAAAGGAATGGAATGGAATAGAATAATAATGGAATGGAATAGAATTAGAGTAGAGTAATAAAGGAATGGAATAGAATAGAATAATAATGGAATGGAATAGAATTAGAGTAGTGTAGTGTAGAGTAGAGTGGCATAATAAAGGAATGGAATAGACTAGAATAGAATGGAATAGAATAGAATAATAATGGAATGGAATAAGAGTAGAGTAGAGTAGAGAGCATAGAGTAGAGTAGAGTAGAATAATAAAGGAATGGAATGGACGAGACTAGACTAGAATAAAATGGGTTCGAAGGGACCTTGGAGGTCTTCTAGTCCAACCTCCTGCTTGAGCAGAAAACCCTATACCACTTCAGACAAAGGGATATCCAACATCTTCTTAAAGACTTCCAGTGATGGAGCACCCACAACTTCCGGAGGCAAGTTATCCCACTGATTAATTGTTCCAACTGTCAGGAAATTTCTCCTTAGTTCTAAGTGGCTTCTCTCCTTGACTAGTTTCCACCCATTGCTTCTTATCCTGCCTCCTTCTGCTTTGCAGAATAGGTTGATCCCCTCCTCCATGTGGCAGCCCTTCAAATATTGCAACATTGCTATCATGTCTCCCCCGGTCTTTCCTTTCATTAGGCTAGACATACCGAATTCCTGCAATCAATCAAATGCAAAGAACTGGACCGGTTTATTTCCAAACCGGAATGTCCAATATAGCCTTTTTGTTTGATCCACAAGTTGCGTTAGGAAGCTGAGAAGTTCCTGGGAAGACCAAACTGAATCACCTCTGGGAACATGTTGGTTACAGCAGAGAATCCAACCCACCTGATATCCAGACTTCCAGGAGGGAGGCGAGCCGAAAAGGCACCCCCAAAGAGTTGGCTTTCTTGGGGTTCCACTTCTGCCATAGCCTTGCCTACAAGACAAACCAGATGTGTTGGAGATCCACAGTCAAAGCCTGTGGAAAGCCTTTTATTCATTTACAATAAATGCTGCTCATTCACAGCCTGCAAAGTCTTTCAAAGGCGGATTTACGGTCACAGACCTTATCTGGCTTAGAGAGCTGCCAGATATCTGCAAAACTTGGCAAGGAGTCTCGGAGAGTCACAAACCAATGAAGCGAACTCATTGTCTCCTGCAAACTCCACTCCCCTTCCGCTCCTCTTTTATTCCCTCTGGGAGGGACCATTCATCGTCCACCTGTGGCCTTACTCCCAAGTCGACCCCTGTTCTTTAGCTCTTCTCTACGTCTGGCAACTCTGCGCATGAGCACACTGGGAACAGGCTCCAGCTGTTCTTCTGCCCCACTGATGTCTGACGGCGAAGGCAGCTGATAACTGTCAGATGCCCATCTCTGCCTCCGACACAGGGCCCTCATCAGAGCCTTCCCCAGACTCCAGGACTGGCCCATCTTCCTCCCCAACCTCCTCACTGTCTGAATCTGCTGCCAGCTCTGCTGGCCGCTGGCAGGCCACAACAGAAACTAGGAGTTGTTCTAGTCCCTCTGTAAGCATGAAAGGACCAGCCACTCACTCACAGCCTGACCCACTTCACAGGGTTGTTGTTGTGAGGAAAGTAGCAGGAGGAAGGTGTGTGGGATATGTTTACCCCTTTGAATTATTTGTAAGGAAATACTAAAGGAGGGATAGAAATAAACCCACCGATCTAGGCTGAAGGAATCAAACTCTTGCTGCAACTTCACCGCACCCTTCTTAATCAACAACTTTCCTTCCACCAGATTAAGACAGACAGATTAACAGAGCTGGAAGGGACCTTGTAGGTCATCTAGTCCAACCCCCCGCCCAAGCAGGAGAACGTACACCATTTCTGACAGATGGCAATCCGGTCTCTTTTTGAAAGCCTCCAGTGATGAAGCTCCCACAACTTCTGAAAGCAACTTCTGTTCCATGTGCAATTCTCCCCCTGGACTGCTGAACAGGGACATTATCCTGCATCTTAAACACGGGTAGTCCTCGATTTACGGCCGTAGTTGAGCCAAAGATTTCCATCGCTAAGGAAGACCACTGTTAAGTGAGTTTTCTCCTGCTTTACGACCTTTCTTGCTACAGAAGCCAAGGTGGCACAGTGGGTAGAGTGCAGTACTGCAGGCCACTTCAGCTGACTGCTATCTGCAGTTCAGCGGTTCAAATCTCACCGGCTCAAGGTTGACTCAGCCTTCCATCCTTCCGAGGTGGGTAAAATGAGGACCCAGATTGTGGGGGGCGATATGCTGTATGCTGACTCTGTAAACCGCTTAGAGAGGGCTGAAAGCCCTATGAAGCGGTATATAAGTCTAACTCCTATTGCTATTGCTATAATTGTTCGGCGAATCAGTGCCGTTATTAAGTTAGCAACACGATTCTTCGGTGAATCTGGCTTTCCCATTGACTTTGCACATCAGAAGGTCGCAAAAGGGGATCACACAACCCTGGGACACTGCAACCGTCATAAATACATGCCAGTTGCCAAGTGTCCCGATTTTGATCACATGATCATGAGGATCGTGTAAACAGTGTGGAAAAATAGCCAGAAGTCACTTTATCCAGTGCTGTTATACCTTTGAATGGACATTAAACAGATGGTTGTTAAGTTGTTGGGGGTCTCTTTGTATTCAGAAGTACGGCAGCTATTCCTCGACTTACAACAGTTCATTCAGTGACGGTTCAAAGTTACGACGGCACTGAAACAAGTGACTGACGAGCACGCTTACAACCTTTGGAGCAAGCCCATGATCATGGGATCAAAACTCAGATGCTCGGCAACCGGTTCATCCTTATGACCGTGGCTGTATCAACCGATCCCCCTTTTGCGACCTTCTGACCAGCCAAATCAATGGGGAATCTCAGCCTGATTAAGTGTGACACATGTCTCACTTAACGACAGAAATGGCGGCTCGATTGGGTGTCGTGAAGTCGAGGACTACTTGAACTAGATGGCAGCGAAGAGGATAATTTGAACTGCGGTGGGTTAGAACTCAGTACTGCGGGCTACTTCTGCTGCCTGGCGGCTGCCTGCAATTTAACAATTCAAATCTCACCAGGCTCAAGGTTGACTCAGCCTTCCGTCCTTCTGAGGGGGGTAAAATGAGGACCCAGATTGTTGGGGGCAAGAGGCTGACTCTGTAAAACCTCTTGGAGAGGGCTGTAAAGCACTATAAAGCGGTATATAAATCTAAGTGCTATTGCTATAAAAACAAAAATCTCTCTCTTTCCACTAGTCTAGAGTTTTGCACCCCAGATCCGTGAAGGACCTAATTGCTGATTTCTTTTGCATCTGTTCTCTTCAGGCATTCAGAAAAGAACCTCACCATCAGGAGGCTGTGAGTTTGATCCTGGGTAGAGGCAGATACACTATAGTGCCAAAAGTATTCGCTCACCCATCCAAATAATCAGAATCCGGTGTTCCAATCACTTCCGTGGCCACAGATGTATAAACTCAAGTACCTAGGCACGCAGACTGTTTTTACAAACATTGGTGAAAGAACAGGTCGCTCTCAGGAGCTCAGTGAATTCCAGCGTGGAACTGTGTTAGGATGCCACCTGTGCAACAAATCCAGTTGTGAAATTTCCTCCCTCCTAAATATCCCACAGTCAACTGTCAGCTGTATTAGAAGAACGTGGAAGTGTTGGGAACGACAGCAACTCAGCCACGAAGTGGTAGGCCACGTAAACCCCTCCAACATCAGTGTGCGACCTCACAAATGCGCTTCTGGAAGAATGGTCAAAAATTCCCATCAACACACTCCTGAACCTTGTGGACAGCCTTCCCAGAAGAGTTGAAGCTGTTATAGCTGCAAAGAGTGGACCAACGTCATATTGAACCCTATGGATTAGGTTTAGGTTTAGATTTAGGTTTATTAGATTTATATGCCGCCCTTCTCCCAAGGACTCAGGGCGGCGTACAACATTAAAAGAAATACATAAAACAAAAGTTTAAAAAAAATTAAATAGAATATCCCAAACCCAATTAAAATTGACAATGACATTTTTTTTGAAAAAAAATCGAATTAAAATTAACAGTGGTCAATAATTTGTTTTGTTTTGTTCAGGCCAGGCTGGCTTGCTGGAAAAGCCAACTTTTTAGGGTGCGTCGGAAGGATCAGAGGTCGGGGATTATACGAGGCTCCGGGGGCAGCTCATTCCAGAGGGAAGGCGCTCCCACAGAGAAGGCTCTCCCCCTGGGGGTCGCTAGACGACACTGTCTGGCCGATGGCACCCTGAGGAGGCCAACTCTGTGGGATCGCACTGGATGATGGGAGGCTACCGGTGGCAGTAGGTGGTCTCGCAGGTACCCTGGGCCTAAGCCATGGAGCGCTTTAAAGGTCATAATTAGTACCTTGAATCGCACCGGGAAGACAACCGGCAACCAGTGCAGGCCGCCCAAAAGGGGTGTAACATGGGAGCACCTGGGTGCCCCCATGATAACCCGCGCAGCCGCATTCTGGACCAGTTGAAGCTTCCGGGTGCTCTTCAAGGGCAGCCCCATGTAGAGAGCGTTACAGTAGTCCAGGCGAGAAAGGAATTAGGATTAGGAATGGGAGGTCACTTGCAGTAAATTCATATGCGAGTAAAGGCAGGTGAGCGAATACTTTTGGCAATATAGTGTATCACTCTCTCTGGGCCCAATGAGATATCTGCTGAACAAAACTCCACACT
This sequence comes from Thamnophis sirtalis, assembly GCF_051295495.1. Classification (NCBI taxonomy): domain Eukaryota; kingdom Metazoa; phylum Chordata; class Lepidosauria; order Squamata; family Natricidae; genus Thamnophis; species Thamnophis sirtalis. The sequence continues at coordinate 131,280,897 of NW_028261384.1, forward strand.
GGCGTCAGGAAGGGCATCCGGCCAGTAAAACACTCTGCTAGCTCCATTCAGTTCCCCAGATGCCACCCCGCAACAGATTAGGGAGGATGATGATGATGATGATTCAGAAAAGAAGCAAGAAACCGGGATCTCCCTGGGAAGAGTGCCTTGACACGAATACTTTGGGGGGGGGGGGTGCATTGTGTCATTTCTGCTGCAAAGGAGGCAAAATAATTGGGGCGGGAAGGATTGGGAAGGGTCCCCAAATAATTGAAAATAGACATAGAAATCCCTGCAAATAATAATATTTTTTTTTTAAAAAAATGATTGGAAGAAAGGGGTTCCCTTGTAACTGCGTCACAAAGGGAGGGGATTCCCTCCCCAGGAATTCCGGAAACATGCGAAGAACCTATACGATTAATGGGAGGAAGGAAAGGTGTTTTTGAACCGGCCAATTAACTGCTGTAGAACACACACACACACAAACACACACATCTCCTTCCACCTTTTCGAAGGACTCACCTTTCAGCCTGGCTTGATTGCACGCAAGAGGCCACTGTCCCTTTAAAACGTCTCTCTCCAATGAATCACACACCCCCCCCACCCGGCCGCCCTGCCAGGAAGGAACGTTTAGCGAGCAAAGCGGCCAATCAGAAATCGGAGGGCGCGCTTAAGCGCTCCTCCGCGCCTCGAATTCCATTGTGACGCGTACGGGAGGAAAAGGGAGGGTGATGGACGAACGCCTCGTCCAATCGGCGAGGCAGATTCGGGGAAAAAAAAAACGCTTTTCGAGATGGACGGGCCTTAAAGGACGGCTTAAAGGGCCCGTGTCTAATTTTTTTTTAAATGTAAAAAAAAAATCTGTTACGTTTGTGAAAGCGCGATCGGAGGATTGAGCAGTTTAATTAAAAGTAATATATTTTAAGTAATGTAATATATTAAAAGTAATATATTTACTTTCAAATATATTAAAAGTTCAAAATAAAGGGGTATGAAGATTCTGGCGGGGTTGGACTAGATGACCTATAAGGTCCCTTCCAAGTTCTTCCAAGTTCCAACTCTGATAATCTGTTTTTAATTTAAATTTCGCAGTCCTGATTTCGCACGAGTGGATGGCTAATTTTTAATCGAAAAGAATTTTTTAAAAAACCCGTGTTTTTAAATCGTAACCCCATTTGCTTCTATTAAAAGGAATTGTGTCTCGTTTAAATAAAAATTAGGATCGTATTGGAACAATATATATGGTGGTGCATGTAATATATATGAGTGGCTCAATGACTTAAGACACTGAGCTTGTCGATCAGAAAGGTTGGCAGTTTGAATCCCTAGTACAGGCCTCCTGCATGAGCAGGGGGTTGGACTAGATGACCTCCAAGGTACCTTCCAATTCTGTTTAATGTATATGGTGTGTGCATCAGCATGCTTTATCGCTATTCTATTTTCCCCATTTATTTGTACTCATTTCCCTTGTTCATGTCCATGTTTATACTTGTACCTGTTATCTTCTACATGTTTGACAAACTAAATAAATAAATCTAAATAAATAAAGACATAAAGACAATTTGCACGGATTGTTTTCCTTTATCGTGGGAAAACAGCTTCACCTGTTGAATGTCTGCCTGTTGTACCAGGAAAACAAAGTTATAACCTGATATCTAAAGAAAGCCAAATGCCCCCACCACACATAAGGATTGTTTTAAAACTACACATGATTGCTGGAATCAGAGATGATTCCTGAAAGCCTAAAATAACTTCTGGGCTCCGAAATGGTATGGAATTATGCCAAAATTAGTCAAGCAAAAATTAGCCAAGCAAGTTATATTGTATATTTCCCTTCCCCCATATTCCAACATTGTCTTTGATCTCAAAAGAAGGTGCCTAGGCTGATTCTGGGTCATTTTTTTCCCTTATAAATTATAATTTCCTTATCAATTCCTCTCTTTTTTTGGCACAGGAGACCTGGTTTCACATCACGACTTTCTATGGCCATGATGGTGAATTTGTGGCAGGTGGAGCCCAGCTCAGCTCTCTACCACCCATGCGCCTCCAGCTGGCAAGCTGATTTTCAGGTCTTTGCTGTGCATGCGCAGGGGTCGGGGCACATGTGGGAGATGTGCACGCATGTGCAGGGGGTTATGTGTGCTCAGGGGAGGGGGGAAGCAAGGCAGTGCGGCGTCCCCCCCCAGCCCATTTTTGGTGCCAGGAAGCTGCAGATTACCATCTGAGAGCCCCATGCAACGAAATCTCATTTTCATGTATTCACCTACATTTGAAGTGACAATAAAAGTTATTATTCTATTCTATTTATGAAATTGATCTTTAGCTATAAAGAAAAGAAACATAGGACGTCAGGCTTGTCATTTTTAATGGGCTGCCCTAAGTTTCTCCCCGCCCCACTCCCTGGAGGGGGTGAGAGCAATGATATGAGACAATTAGCAGAAAATCACAAACAAAACTACGAGTTATTCACCCCCCAGAATATGAAGTCAATCCCCTCAACCTCTTTCTCCACTCTGTGGTCCTGATTCACTTAGAGCCCGCCCTTAAAGCTGAAATGGGTTGTATAGAATGGTGATGAATTACCGTATATATTCCACACTATAAGGCGCACCTAGATTTTTACAGAAGGAAAACAAGAAAAAAATAGTTTTTGGTCTCCGTGCGTTGCGTTTTCCCCGTCCCCGGTACCTAGAAGCATTCTGCAGTGCTCTGCACAGCCCGTTTTTGGCCTTCAGAGTGCTTCCGGGGGTGGGGGACGAACACAGGATGTGCGGAGGGTTTGGGAATCCAAAAACGGGCCCTTTTTTGGCCTTCAGAGTGTTTCTGGGGGCCGGGGAGAGCAAAAATGGGGTGCACAGAGGATTCAGAAACCCCCAAACGCACCCATCTTTGGCCTTCAGAATGCTTCTGGAGGTGGGGGGCGAACACAGGATGTGCGGAGGATTCGGGAACCCAAAAACTGTTGAATACTAGCGACCCGCTTTGTCGCGTCCCTTCCCTTCGCTCCAAGATGCAAAAAAAACGGACCCATTTTTGGCCTTCAGAGTATTTCTGGGGGCCGGAGAGAGCAAAAATGGGTGCACGGAGGATTCAGAAACCCCCAAACGCACCCATCTTTGGCCTTCAGAGTGCTTCTGGGGGTGGGGGACGAACACAGGATGTGCAGAGGGTTTGGGAACCCAAAAACGGATCCATTTTTTGCCTTCAGAGTGTTTCTGGGGGCCGGGGAGAGCAAAAATTGGGTGCACAGAGGGTTCGGAAACCCCCAAATGCACCCATCTTTGGCCTTCAAAGTGCTTCTAGGGGTGGGGGAGGCAAAGACAGGATGTGCGGAGGGTTCGGGAACTCAAAAACGGGCCCATTTTTGGCCTTCAGGGTGCTTCTGGAGGGCGAAAACAGGCTACACAGAGCTCTTCGGCGCTTCTGCGCACGTTCACTGAGCACACGGCACCTGCACGACGCTCCGCAGAGCAGCTGGAACATCGCGGAGGCGCTAAGACGCATGTGCGTGCTGCGCCCGTCCATGTGGCCGCCACAGCGCCGATCCGAAACCCATCACTGGAAGGTAACGGAGTTCCGTGCCCCTTTCCCATTTAGTCATGCTGGCCACATGACCACAGAGACGTCTTCGGACAGCGCTGGCTCTTCGGCTTTGAAACAGAGGTGAGCACCGCCCCCTAGAGTCGGAAACGACTAGCACAGAAGTGCGAGGGGAACCTTTACCTTTAAGTGCATCTTAGAAAAATATGGTAAATAGTGAATTAACAAAGGACCGGAAGCAGGTGCCACCACTTTTAACTCCAAATACAGAAGCCTATAATAAATCAGAGTTTGTGAGGAAAGCTGAGAAGTGGTTGTGATTGTTTCTGAAACTGAGATATTATTAGCCGGCTGCTATAGCCAAGCAGCTCCCCAATATGAGGTCTCTCTTGTCCATAGGGTATGTGGCTTGTTTTATTTCTCATTTTAAAGGCCAGAGAAGTGGGGGGGGGGGTGTCTGCCAAAGCGGTGTCTGGTTTTTCTTTGGAAAGTTTAGGAAAAAAAACTCAGCGTGATTCCCAAGGTGAAGTCTTTTTAAATTACAAAGGCTAAGAAAACAGCTTTGGAGTATGATTAAAAACCAGACATGGATGTTTGGAATTTGGAGAATTGGGGGGGTGGGTATGTTGGATATAATTTCCAAACACATTAGTGAAGTTATTCTTTGTTTGGAGAACTATTCGAACAGTTTTGTTTTTGATTTTTAAGGTGGCATAAATGTGTGACTTTCTAGAACTGCTGAAGTATTAATTCACAGCTAAGCTCCGTTCTTCTAAGCCAATATTCTGGGTTCACGGTATAACCTAGCTCCCCAAAGTGACCACAGGGCGGGTTTTCAGACTGCAGGCTCAATTATCTTTGGTGACTTTGGGGTTTTCAAGGGTCTTGTGAACATAGCCATGGCCAATTCAAGGTCAGTTCATGGATATGTCTTGTAACCAAGTGGGACAGTAAGACAGAGTAACAGATTAATAGTGTTGGAAGAAATGTCCTTCTGGGTTCGGCTCCAAGTGGGGAGAAAGACACTGGAGACATGGAGGCTGCTTGGAAAGATGGTTTTAATGGTGGACAGGACCACAAGGCTTGAGTCCTGAACAGAAAAGGTGATCACATGCTCCAATGTTGCTGGAGAAGAGAAGGGAAGGGAGGAAGAGAAGCTGAGTCCCTGGTTTTATGCCCGCTCTGGCCTTTGATCTTGAGCTTGTATTCTGAATGGTTGTCAGACTCCCATGGGCCCATGCAGGGGCAACTCTCTAGGCTGCATTTTGAATCCAGGTTTGGTTGAGTTCTCAGATGCCATGTGGTGAGTTGGGTAAAGGGCCAATATTATCATGCCTTAATCCCATCACTTTGGAGCTGAAGGGGACAACTCTTTATTATGTAAAGTGGACTAGCTGAGGCTTTAATGGCTCATTGACAAAGGGGGGGGATGGGCAGGAAGCTGCAGGAAGCTATTCTGTCTTTTAAAACATGTTTCTTCCTTTTCACATCCAGAGAAATATTCTGCCTTTTCAATATTTCCTAGGATATTTCATTTTTCTGGGTGAGGGCTGGGTGATAACTTCCTACAATAGATTCGGAGGGATCTTGGAGGTCTTCTAGTCCAACCCCTCAAGCAGGAGACTCTAAAGTCCATTTTAGACAAACAGTTGTCCAGTCTTTTCTTAAAAATCTCCACGGAGCACCCACAACTTCTGAAAGCAAGTCATTGCAATGGTTTTACTGTTATGGAGTTCAACTCCCAGACTGGCCTGATGGGGAATTCTGGGAGTTGAAGTCCACAAGTTTTTAAAGTTGCCAAAGTTGGACCCCTCCCGCCTAAGACCTTAATTTACCCCTTAATTTGATGATTCAGAGATGCTCTAACAAAATATCTTGATTTTAAAACTGTTTTATTGCCTCTTTTTCACAAGCCTTGAATATTTAAAGATGGCTCCTTTTTCTATTCTGTCTGAAACACATTGTTGGAAGAAATGTCCATCTCAGTTCAGTTCCCAGTGGGAAGAAAGAAAGACACTGGAAACAATGGTGGCTCCTTGGAAAGATGGTTTAATTGTGGACAAGATCAACTGGGTTTCTTGGTCCTGGGCAAAGAAAAAAAAAGGGGGGGAGGGGGAAGATGCTGAGAGTGCCCCAGATTTATGCTCTCTCTGGACTTTTGCATTTGAGTTTGTATTCTGATTGGTTGTCAGACTCCCACACGGCCATGCAGGGGTGACTTTTTAGGTTGTGTTTTTGAGTCCCAAGTTTGGTTGACTCTTGGTGGGTGATGATGTAATGAAAGGGCTTTGGGATTCCTATTATGGCTCTGCCTGGAGGGGGTAGATCTTTGTTATGTAGAATAGACTAGCTCAGGCCTTAATGGCCAATTGACAAAAGGGGGGGGGGAGGAGAGTTTCTGCCTCTCTTTTAAGGGCAATATTCTGCCCTTTTCATATTTCCTAAAATATCTCATCCTTCTCCCCGTCTCATCAATCCAAAGCAAAACTAATTTCTTTTTTTTTTTTTTGCCTTTGTGTTTCCAACAGTATCCTATTCTATATATTGGGGAGCCAGGTGGTAGTGACTGTACCTTTCCCTCCAGGTAAGCGTGTTGGTTCCACCGTGGTCGTGAAGAACATGGACTAATTTTATGTTTTAACTGCAAAACAACCCAATTCCCTCTTCTGGATTAATAGTCTGCTAATCAGTGATGGTTATGGCCTCATGCTCTTTCAAGTTTCCCACTGCTGTCTTCAGGGGGAAATAGATGTGCCCGGAAATCAGCAGTGGATTGCTGCGTATGCTCAGTTGCCCATAAATTCTTCTGTGCATGCCCAGAACATTAAAAAAAAAAAAAGAATTAAACATATGCCGGCAACGGCGTGGCGAACCTGCCATCCCTACTGGTTTGGTGATCCACTCCCAGTTTCCACTCCCAGTTCGTCTGAACCGGTGTGAACTGGTAGCAACCCACCTCTGCCAGAAATGGCTGGAATAGGAGAAATCACTCGCAAAAATATAAATAACGTGCAGGAAGTAGCTATTGAATTTCCGTGCAGACTTAAACGAATAGAATATTTCTAGCAGCAGCACCAGATTCTGGAACAGTTTTGTTCCCTAGGCCATCCGTCTGGTAAACTCACAAGATTCGTTTTTCTCGCCATAAATATGTATACACCCGAACTAGACCATATTTCTCTGTGTCATATAATGTATGTGCGTATATACCTAATTTTGTATTTCTTTATCCTGTTATGTTTATGTAGTGTAAAATTGGAGGTGGTCACCTTCTAAGAGCTGTATGTAATGAAATTTCATTTTTAATGTATGCCAATTAGTTTACATTCAAAGTGACAATAAAGCTATTATCTTCTACTCTATTCTACTCTACTCTATTCTACTTTACTCTTATTCCATTCCATTATTCTATTCTATTCTATTCTATTCCACTCCACTCCACTCCACTCCATTCCTTTATTATTCTACTCTACTCTACTCTACTCTACTCTACTCTACTCTACTCACTCTACTCTACTCTACTCTACTCTACTCTACTCTACTCTACTCTACTCTACTCTACTCTACTCTACTCTCCGTTCTGTTCCATTCCATTCCATTCCATTCCATTCCATATTTTCTATTCTATTCTCTTCTACTCTACTCTACTCTACTATCCATTCCATTCCATTATTCTATTCTATTCTATTCTATTCTACTCCACTCCACTCCATTCCTTTATTATTCTACTCTACTCTACTCTACTCTACTCTACTCTACTCTACTCTACTCTACTCTACTCTACTCTACTCTACTCTACTCTACTCTACTCTCCGTTCTGTTCCATTCCATTCCATTCCATATTTTCTATTCTATTCTCTTCTACTCTACTCTACTCTACTCTACTCTACTATCCATTCCATTCCATTATTCTATTCTATTCTATTCTACTCCACTCCACTCCATTCCTTTATTATTCTACTCTACTCTACTCTACTCTACTCTACTCTACTCTACTCTACTCTACTCTACTCTACTCTACTCTACTCTCCGTTCTGTTCCATTCCATTCCATATTTTCTATTCTATTCTCTTCTACTCTACTCTACTCTACTCTACTATACATTCCATTCCATAGTTTCTATTCTATTCTACTCTACTCTATTATCTATTCCATTCCATATTTTCTATTCTATTCTATTCTATTCTACTCTACTCTACTCTACTCTACTCTACTCTACTCTACTCTTCATTCCATTCCATATTTTCTATTCTATTCTCTTCTACTCTACTCTATTATCCATTCCATTCCATATTTTCTATTCTATTCTATTCTATTCTACTCTACTCTACTCTACTCTACTCTACTCTACTCTACTCTACTCTCTATTCCATTCCATATTTTCTATTCTATTCTATTCTGTTCTGTTCTATTCTATTCTATTCTAATCTATTCTATTATCCATTCCATATATTCTATTCTATTCTATTCTATTCTATTCTATTCTATTCTATTCTATTCTTATTCTATTCTATTCTATTCTATTCTATTCTATTCTATTCTATTCTACTCTACTCTACTCTCCATTCCATCCCATATTTTCTATTCTATTCTATTCTATTCCATTCCACTCCACTCCACTCCACTCTACTCTCCATTCCATTCCATATTTTCTATTCTATTCTATTCTATTCTATTCTATTCTACTCTACTCTACTCTACTCTACTTTACTATCCATTCCATTCCATATTTTCTATTCTATTGTATTCTATTCTACTCTATTATCCATTCCATTCCATTCCATTCCATATTTTCTTTTCTTTTTTCTTTTCTTTTCTTTTCTTTTCTTTTCTTTTCTTTTCTACTCTACTCTACTCTACTCTCCGTTCTGTTCCATTCCATTCCATTCCATTCCATATTTTCTATTCTCTTCTCTTCTACTCTACTCTACTCTACTATCCATTCCATTCCATAGTTTCTATTCTATTCTACTCTACTCTATTATCTATTCCATTCCATATTTTCTATTCTATTCTATTCTATTCTATTCTATTCTATTCTATTCTATTCTATTCTATTCTACTCTACTCTACTCTACTCTACTCTTCATTCCATTCCATATTTTCTCTTCTCTTCTCTTCTACTCTACTCTATTATCCATTCCATATTTTCTTTTCTATTCTACTCTACTCTACTCTACTCTACTCTACTCTACTCTACTCTACTCTACTCTACTCTACTCTACTCTACTCTACTCTTCATTCCATTCCATATTTTCTATTCTATTCTCTTCTACTCTATTCTATTATCCATTCCATTCCATATTTTCTATTCTATTCTATTCTATTCTATTCTATTCTATTCTATTCTACTCTACTCTACTCTACTCTACTCTACTCTACTCTACTCTACTCTACTCTATTATCCATTCCATTCCATATTTTCTATTCTATTCTACTCTATTATGTTCTGTTCTATTCTACTCTACTCTAATCTTGGAAGAAATGTCCTTCTGGGTTCAGTTCCAAGTGGGGAAAAAGACACTGGAAACATGGAGGCTGCTTGGAAAGATGGTTTTCATGGTGGACAGGACCACATGGCTTGAACTCCTGAGCAGAAAAAGGGAGAGATGCTGAGAGTCCCTGGTTTTATGCCCTCTCTGGGACCCAACCTCTCTGTTTCCCGTTTCTGTGTAAGAAATGCATTCTGATTGGTTGTCAGACTTCCAGGGGCGGCGGGGGTCTTAGTTAACTTTGTAGGTTGTCCTGAGACCCAAGCTTGCCTTGCTGGCTGATGTAATTTTCCCAGGGGCCTTGTGGTGAGTTTCTGTTTGCTAGATAGGTCTGCCTGAAGGGGTAGATCTTTGTTATGTAGAATAGATTGGCTCAGGCCTTAATGGCCCATTGACAAAGGTTGTGTGGGGTGGGGGGAGCTGAGTTTCTGCCTCCCCTTTAGAGGAAGTATTCTGCCCTTGTAATATTTCCTAAAATATTTTTATTTTCTAGGAGAGAGGTGGGTTTTAATTTCCTCCTCTCCTCTCCTCTCCTCTTAATAATCTAGACCATTATTTCTCAACTGTGGCAAATTTTAACATATGTGGACTTTAACTCCCAGAATTCCTCAGCCAGCATGAATGGCTGGAGAATTGTGGGAGTTAAGTCCACACATCTTAAAGTTGTCAAGGTTAAGAAATACTGGGAAATAATAATAATAATAATCCAGACGAGAGCATTAGAATAAGAAATCAAATTTTGTCGGGCTGCCTGTGACATTGGCTCACAGCACAAGCTAACCCCAAATCCTAGCAAACTCCATTAAGGCTTCACACATTATGTTAAGCCATAATGGAGTTTGTTAGGATTCAGTCTCAACAATTTCCAGAGGCAATAGCTGTGTTTGAAGTAGGCATCCAAGGGAACAGTTTTCTGGAAGCTAAAAAGAGCTGAGGGGGTGGGGTGGGGCGGAGATTAAGTTTTTATTTGTCTGTGTTGGAAGAAATGTCCTTCTGGGTTCGGCTCCAAGTGGGGGAAAAGACACTGGAGACATGGAGGCTGCTTGGAAAGATGGTTTTAATGGTGGACAGGACCACATGGCTTGAGTCCTGAACAGAAAAGGTGATCACATGCTTCAATGTTGCTGGAGAAGAGAAGGGAAGGGAGGAAGAGAAGCTGAGACCCTGGTTTTATGCCCGCTCTGGCCTTTGATCTTGTATTCTGATTGGTTGTCAGACTCCCATGGACCCATGCAGGGGCAACTCTCTAGGCTGCGTTTTGAATCCAGGTTTGGTTGAGTTCTCAGATACCATGTGGCAAGTTGGGTAAAGGGCCAATATTATCATGCCTTAATCCCATCACTTTGGAGCTGAAGGGGAGAACTCTTTATTATGTAAAGTGGCCTAGCTCAGGCTTTAATGGCTCATTGACAAAGAGGGACGGGCAGGAAGCTGCAGGTAGCTATTCTGTCTTTTAAAACACGTTTCTTCCTTTTCACATCCAGAGAAATATTCTGCTTTTTCAATATTTCCTAGGATATTTCATTTTTGGGGGGGAGAGGGCTGGGTGATAACTTCCTACATCTGCTTACTAGAAAAAAATATTCCCTTTTCTGGAAGGGGCCGTACGGACCGAATGCCGTGACCGCTACTTTTGGATATGGCTGGACAAGTCAGCATTGGGACAAAATTCTTGGAGTTACAGTGTCTTCAGTAAGTAAATGGGCCGGTAAGGATTCATGTGGAGCTTAGGCGAGGCTGACTTGTTTCTCAATGGCAGAAATATTTAGGGTCTGCTCAAAGACACATTCCATTGTGAAAAAAGTAATGTTCTACATTTAGGCAGGAAAAACATAATGCACACTGAGCCAGCCGTGTGCAGCAGCTGCCAAAAAAGACAACACAGTTCTGGGCTGCATAAACAGAGGGATAGAATCAAGATCACGTGAAGTGTTAATACCACTTTATAATGCCTTGGTAAGGCCACACTTGGAACACTGCATCCAGTTTTGGTTGCCACGATGTAAAAAAGATGTGGAGACTCTAGAAAGAGTGCAGAGAAGAGCAACAGAGATGATTAGGGGACTGGAGGGTAAAAAATATGAAGAACAGTTGCAGGAACTGGGTATGTCTAGTTTAATGAAAAGAAGGACTAGGGGAGACATGGTGGCAGTGTTCCAATATCTCAGGGGTTACCACAAAGAAGAGGAAGTCAAACTATTCTCCAAAGCACAAGAAGCAATGGGTGGAAACTAATCAAGGAGAGAATCAACTTAAAACTAAGAGGAGAAATTTCCTGACAGATCAATTAATCGGTGGAACAACCTGCCTCCAGAAGTTGTGAATGCTCCAACACTAGAAGTTTTTAAGAAGATGTTGGATAACCATTTGTCTGAAGTGATGTAGGGTTTCCTGCCTAAACGGGGTTGGACTAGAAGACCTCCAAGGTCCTTTCCAACTGTATTATTCTATTCTATTTCCTTGCTCCTGAGTTGCAGTCAACTAATGTAAACCTAATAAATTATTACAGTCCTACAACCTTAGTGTAGCCTCAATAAGAGAATAGTGTCACAGTTTGTTGCATAAATTCAAATCCAGAAAGCACACAAAGATAACTGATGCAGCAGGATTCATTAACTTTTTTATATAGATAAGAATAGATGAATAAATGTACAATACCAACAGGTGATTCTTCCAAGTAAACAGAAGGCAGGAGAGTTACAGGCAAACACAAGCAGTTAGATTCATTTCAGCAGAGCAGAAAGACTGCTAGTTTACTTCACAGAGCAGCAGACTGCTTTCTTCTTACATTTCTGTTTCAATTCTCTACACAGACTCAGATCTGTTTAAGTTCCCATTGGCTTTATGGTTGTGGGCCAGCTGCCTCCAGAGCGTACAACCATAGAGCGTGCACCCAGAGCGGCCACTGCCTAAAGACTCAGGTTGGAAGCCATGGAAAAAGCCAGGCTGGGATGGCGGCGGCGGAGGTGCCCTGGTTCTGTAATGAGAGCTGGGCCATGCTTCATGAGGCTGGGAGGCGGGTGAGTGAGAGCGGAACAGCCGCTTGCGCAACCCCCCTCTCTAGCCATGCAGAGCGCCATTCACTGGTATTTGGAAGGTGCCAAGTCGCGGGAGCCGGGCGGCAGCGAACAGGCACTCACGTGGCTTGGCGATACCCCTAGGTCAGTGAATGGCGCTCTGCACGGCTGGAAAGAGGGTTTGCCAATAATAGCAATAGCAATAGCAGTAGACTTATATACCGCTTCATAGGCCTTTCAGGCCTCTCTAAGCGGTTTACAGAGAGTCAGCATATTGCCCCCAACAATCTGGGTCCTCATTTTACCCACCTCGGAAGGATGGAAGGCTGAGTCAACCCTGAGCCGGTGAGATTTGAACCGCTGACCTGCTGATCTAGCAGTAGCCTGCAGTGCTGCATTTAACCACTGCGCCACCTTGGCTCTGCCAGGTGGCTGCTTGTGAGTGTGGTTGCTTCATGGCTGCTATGCTGCGCTGCTGCGACAGCGCAACACAGCCATTCGCCCATGAGGCTGTGCCCGGCTCTTTGGGAGCCCGCTCACAAGAGAGCAGCTGCCCGGCAACCCCCCTCTTCAGCTTGGCACAGCGCTGCTCACCAACCTAGCGGTATCCCGAAGGCGCCAAACAGCGTGATCACTTTTGCCTCCCCCCAGGTTCCCGCGGCTTGGCACCTTCGGGATACTGCTAAGTTGGTGAGAGGTGCTCTGCCTGGCCAGAGGTGGGGGTTGTCCAGGGGGCTTATATGTGGGGTGGGTTATATTTTTGCCCACCAGAAAAATGTGGCATGGCTGTATTATGAGGACATGTCGTATTTTCGGGAAACACAGTAGTGTCTAGTCAAACCCCCTGCTTAAGCAGGTGACCTTGTACCATTTCAGACAAATGGCTGTCCAATCTCCTCTTGAAATCTTCATGGTTAGATCACCCACAACTTCTGGAGGCAAACTGCTCCACTGATTAATTCTTTTCACTGTCAAGAAATGTCTCCTTGGTTCTAGGTTGGATCTCTCCTTGATTCATATCCACCCATTGCTTCTTGTCCTGCCTTCGGGTGCCCTGGAGAATAGCTTGACTCCCTCTTCTTTGTCGCAGCCCCTGAGATATTGGAACACTGCTATCATGTCCTTCCTGGTCCTTCTTTTCATACACCGGGGGTGTCAAACTCAATTTCACTGAGGGCCGCCTCAGAGTTGTGTTCGACCTTGGGGGGCTGGGGTGGGCGTGGCCAGCATGTCACTCATGCTGTCACTCATGTCGGGGGCGCCTCTGGCCAGCGAAAACATCTCCCGAGCTCTATTTTCGGCTACGACGGCCTCCTGCAACCTTCTGCCAGTGAAAATGGCGCTCGGGAGGGCCGCCTGCCCCAAGCTCCATTTTGGCTGGCAGAGGCACTGTGGGATGATCCTTCGCTGTTTCCGGGGCGGCCCTGAAGGCCAGATCTAAGCCGGCTCCGGCTCTCGGGCCTTGAGTTTGACGCGGCCCTGTGGAATGATCTACCCGCAGAGATCCGGACCCTTCCCACTCTCCCGGCCTTCCATAAAGCCACCAAAACCTGGCTGTTCCGGCAGGCCTGGGGCTGTTGACCCCAAATACGGTCCTGCCCCACTTAGAACGGAGTGCATGGTGTGTTTTTTAAATCTATGTTTTTAAATCTATCTTTTCTTTTCTTTCATTCTTTTTTTGATTTACTTGTATTGTAAGCCGCCCGGAGTCCTACAGGATTGGGTGGCATATAAGTGTTATTAAACTTTAAACCCCTGTCATACACCAGATAGTATGTGATAGTATGGTGAACTCCAAGAGCAAATGATGCTGCAAGCTGGCTTGGAGATCGAATTTGTTTTTTCGTTTTCCTAGACGAACTCGGCCAGCGTATCTCTGTGACTGATCACATCGCTACCCAGTGCGGATTCACCCACGGCGTGGATCTCCGTGGAAACCCGGAAATCCGTGTCTCCTTCCTGGCTTGTTCCGTCCGCAATGTGGTAAGACTTACGTCCTGTCTTGGGTGAAGCTGGGCTGGAGAGTTTATAAACCAGATTCTATAGTGATCGGCATTGTGGTGGTGGTGATGGTAGGCACATGACATGGATTTTGTATCTTGTTAAGTCACCTAGTTAGTTTGTATTTTAATTTGACTTGCTTTCTCTCTTTTAAAATGATGTTCGGGCTCGTTACAGACTGGAAGGTAGCAATAGCTTTTAACATTCCTAAATTCAAAAGATAAAACTGGTTGAAGACTAGTTTACCCAGATAAGAAAAAAGTTTGTTAATGCAAATTGGGGAGCTGGTTTTATCTCTTTGATGAACTCTAAACAACCTTTTTCCCCTTACCATTTACCCGCGCCCCCCCCCCTTCTGACATCAGACCTCATTTTAATGAACATGTGTGATATTATGGGATGCAAACACGGAACCAGTTTGACTACCGTATTTTTCGGAGTATAAGACGCACCAAGTTTTTGAAGAGGCAAATAAAAAGTTTTTGCACTCTGCAAGCCTCCCAAAAATGGCCCGTTTTTCATGAAAACGGGCCCGTTTCCCCCCCAAAAAAGGCATGAATAGCCTTTAGGGGGCTTGCAGAGTGCTCCGAGGGGGGCAAAAATGAGAAAAAATGGCCCACTTTTCACAAAAATTGACCTATTTTTTGAAAAAAAAAAAGGGCATGGATAGCCTTTATGAAGTTTACAGAGTGCTCTTGGGCGCTGGGGGGTACAATTGAGCAAAAAATGGGCCATTCTTTGCTCATTTCTGCCCTCCCCAGCCTTCAGGAGCTCTCTAAAAGCTTCCTAACGGCTATGCACAGCCATTTTGGTGAAGGGGCGGGGTTTCGAGAGGAAATAAATGCTGTATTCAGTGTATAAGACGCACCCAGATTTTCAGCCTCTTTTTCAAAGAAAAAAGGTGCGTCTTATCCAAAAAATAGGGTACATGTAACATGATTCCCTATGCAAAGGAGCAGGGGTTACCTTTATCCTTCCAATTGACTTTCCTCTTGTTGTGTTAACTATAAAAAGGAATGTAAGATGGGCCTTGGGGTTCTCCCTTTTCATAGAGAGATGCCACTTTATCAGGGTACTTGAATAAACTGCTTTTAAACGATCTTCTGAATTGGTTGCTCATTGGGAAGATAAAGCGAGGCAGAATCTAGGGCCAGATTTGGCTATCGGTAGTAAGAATGGAAATCTTCCCCCAAGAAAGCAAAGAGCCTATTCCAGTGATGGCTAACCTTTTCCAGTCCGAGTGCCCAAAGTGCATGTGTATCAGGGGTGGGTTCCTGCCAGTTCTAACCTCTTCTATAGAAGAGGTTCCACAAATCTATAGTGCTGTTTAGAACCGGTTCCAGGTCCCTCCCCCCGCCCGTCCGCACATCATCAAGATGAAGAGCGAGAGGAGGAATTCTGGGAGTTGAAGTCCACAAGTCTTAAAGCTGTCAAGTTTGAACACCCCTGGGTTTTTTTTTCTAAAGTGTTAGGGGTGGAAGCAGTGGTGGGTTTCAAAAATCTTTAGAACCTCTTCTGTAGGTATGATGAGCCGATGGACAGAGAATGGAAGCAGTGAACTTCCTCCCATATTTGGGCATACCAGGAGTTGTGGTATATATGTGTGTGTGTGTGTGTGTGTGTGTGTGTGTGTGTGTGTGTGTGTGTATGTATGTATGTATGTATGTATGTATGTATGTATGTGTCCAGCATAACTCTGGAACGCCTCAAGCAATTTCAACCAAACTTGGTACATAGATGACTTACTCTCTAGAAACAAATACTGTGGGAGTAAGACATCCCTAACACCCCACGGGGTGTGTATTCTGTTAAGATCCAGCCTGTTGGGCCTTAAAATGACTTCTACTGTAGTGCCGTAAAATGGCTTCTACTGTACCACGCAGTGGAGTTGCCATGGTAACAGCTTCACAGTACTCCACAAGGAGGCTCCCTTTGGTAAGGGGAAAAATCCAACATTAGAAATTGCATTTGGTCCGGACATTTTCCACCTATAAATAAATATCCGGGGAATGCCAGGTTATCGGCTAGTAAACAAATAAATAAACATAATCAGTGCAACAACCACAAATCTCAGAGAGCACCAAGGCCCCCAGAATTCATTGTTTCCCAATGTTCTCAATGGGAGCTGGAGATGCCAAATCAGAAAGAGTGATACATCCAGGTAGATCAGGCCTAAGATGGCTTCCAAAGCTGGGTTCTTCAAACCCAATTGAAACCTTTGATTCACATCAAATGCTCTTTAAATCCCCTTCCGCAGTTTGACCAGGATTTCAGCCTCCGGCTCCAGGTGGAGATGACCAGCCTTGATAACGTAACTGCTGCTTATGAAGTGTCCATGAATTGTCCCCTCAACGCCCCGTGGAGTCCCCGTGAGATCGTCTGCGAGGAAAATTACATGGAGGTGAGTAAAATAAGGGTGCTGAAATCATTAATTGACGTAGTTTGACGTACGGAAACGGAACCTCTTATTGCTTGGATTAAATCGGTTGCGTTTGCAGCATATGTCGACATGCTATTTTAAAAAAAATATAATAATTACGTATGGTCCAGTTTATTTAATGGCCATTCAAAGTGAGAACATCACTGGAAAAAATGACTTGCGGCCAATTTTCACACTTAGATCTATTGCAGCATCCCCCATCCCTAGTCATTTGATCAAAATTCGGACTTTTGGCAACCGACTCATATTTATGACGGCTGCCGTATCCTGGCATCCGGAGATCACCTTTTGCGACCTCCTTATCAGCAAAATCAAGGGGACAACCAGAGTCACTCAACAGCTGTGCCAATATATTTTAGACTGTGTTTGTTAAAAATCTATACCGTGTACGGATTCTGGGAAGTCAGGGGGGGGGGGTAGGTTGTGGGGGGCTGGGGGGGAGGGAGGAGGGGGGGAGGGATATATATCAGGTTTGACGAGACGTGTTAGATTTTAATGTAATTTGACCCCACATGTATACTGTTTTTTTCCCCTTATATTCTCATTACTATTATTATTACTATTTTTTCTTTAAAACTAGGAGATGTTAAGCATATTGGCATGTAGAGGAAATACACCAAGGAGAGGAGGAGTGGGAAATAGAAGGGAGAAGAAAGATGGGAAGAGAAGGATAGGAGAGAGAGTAAGGGGGGAAGATGAGAAGGAAAAGGAGGAGTGGATTGTAGAGAGAGGAGCAGTAGAAAGGGAAGTAGGGTAGAAAAGGAGGATGGAGGGAAAATAGAAAGTTGGAGGGTGGTAGAAGAAAGAGGTGTATGGAGAGCAGAAGAGCTATAATGGGTTTCTATTTTTCTGGGTATTGTTGACAAGAGGAACTGATGTAATTATTATTTAACACTATACGATACGGGCTATGTATAGTATACATGTGAGTGTGTGTTATGAAAATGAAAATGGAAATAAAAAATATTCATTAAAAAAAAACAGCTGCGCTGTTAATTTAACAACTGCAGTGATTCACTGAACAACGGTGGCAAGAAAGGTTTTTAAAAGGGGGCAAATTCACTTAACAAATGTTTCACTTAGCAACAGAAAAGTTGGACTCAATTACGGTCGTTAAGTTGGGCATTGCCTATGCTATAGTGTCTTTGCGTAGACACTGAACCACATAACTGTTGTGTGTGTGCGCTGTTGTTAATGCAGTTGCAGGCTGCATTAACAGAGGGGCTGTATCGGTGATATAGCCGTTTTGTGTGTTGGGCCGTTTTTTGCCCTCCAGAGGCTTCAGGATGCTTTCCCGAAGTCAGAAAACCAGCTGTTTCCAGCCTCTGGAGGGCCTCCAAGGGGTGGGCGAGGCCATTTTTGCTCTCCCCAGTCTCCCGGAAAGCCTCTGAAGCCTGAGAAGGGTGAAAAATTGGTCCGCCGTGCCATTGCGCGGCAAAAGTGGGGTAGGTGGGCGGGGCACGCCTGCATGCATGGGTGCTAATGTTGTTTCTATTCCAGGTTTCTGTTCGGCGAGCTGTCCCAGGAATAGCAAGTGAAGCCCTGAACGAAGATTGGATGGCAGCATGGCCTGTGGTAAGGATGCTGGACACGGTAGGAGTAGAGTTGGATTAAAGTTGGGATATGTCAGCCCTGCCACAACTTAAACCCCAGGAGAGAATCAATCCTTGGCTCCATTTGTTGAGAAAGGTATAGTTTTATTAGAGGTCAAGTGTAGTGCAGTATTGCAAGGCCAGAACTGAGAATCGCATGCCAGAATTCCTAAGTTCTACTTTTTCCCTCCCTTAAATGTCCCTTACTGCCCACCCCAATTAAGTTCAGCAAGATGTTTTTATAACGGTCAGTCGAAGCACTGTCGTGACCCGTCAAAACCGCGCTCGACTAAACCGCGCCCGATTAAACCGCATCGCTGACGTCATCAACAGGGCGACAACAGCCAGCGCGGAGAAAGAAGGGCGCTTTAAATAGCGCTTTGAAAGCAAGCCGATTCAACTTAAGGTAAGGGTTAGCTTTAGGGTTAGGTTTAGGGTTAGGTTTAGGGTTAGGTTAAGGGTTAGGGTTAGGATTAGGTTAAGGGTTAGGATTAGGTTTAGGGTTAGGTTAAGGGTTAGGTTTAGGGTTAGGTTAAGGGCTAGGATTAGGTTTAGGGTTAGGTTAAGGGTTAGGTTTAGGGTTAGGTTAAGGGTTAGGTTAAGGGTTAGGTTTAGGGTTAGGTTTAGGATTAGGTTTAGGGGAGTTAGGTTTAGGTTTAGGTGTTAATTTTAGGTTTAGGGTTTACAGCGTGCTTCTGTGTCTGCGCTGTTGTCGTCCTGTTGATGATGTCAGCGACGTGGTTTAGTCGGGCACGGTTTAGTCAAGCGCGGTTTTGTGGTGGAACCAAGCGCTGTTTGGTATGCAGCTCCCTCCTCTTTCCAGCTGGGTGACCTTGAGGCAGCATCTTGAGAAGGCACAGGAACTTACTTTCATTTCCCCAAGCAACCCCAAGCAAGTATAAGATGGCAGCTGACAGGGTAATAGAAAGGGGGAACTTGGTACTCTTCTTTGATGTAATTGATACCAGCTGGGGAATTCTGGGAATTGAAGTCCACACACTTTTAGGTTTTCAAAGCTGAGGAGCAGTGAAATAGACACCAAGATCCTCCAGGTGTTGGGAGTTCAGCTTCCAGAATTCTCAGTAATGGCTCCATCAGGTGATAAATTTGGGGAAATGGCATTTATGCGTTTTAAGGATACTTGGTTTAGAGAAGGTGGCACCCTTTTGATCTCATTCTTTCTTTGACTGGAGAGATACCACTACAGACCAGTAGTGAAGTCTAAAAATATTCCCTACCGGTTCTGTGGGCGTGGCTTGGTGGTCATGTGACTGGGTGGGCGTGGTTTGGTGGTCATGTGACTGGGTGGGCATGGCTTGGTGGTCCTGGTTATGTGGCCGGGTGAGCTCAAAAACCAACTTTCACACTTCACACACAAACAACACAAAAGCCACACAGCGGACTCACGCACAATGCAAAAGCATACAAAATGGTCCCTGCAACAACAAGCAGGAACCTCACAGAGCCCCGAAGAGCTCAAAAGCCAACTTTCACGCTTCACACACAAACA
The DNA here is from genome assembly GCF_051295495.1 of Thamnophis sirtalis. Classification (NCBI taxonomy): domain Eukaryota; kingdom Metazoa; phylum Chordata; class Lepidosauria; order Squamata; family Natricidae; genus Thamnophis; species Thamnophis sirtalis. Next base: position 131,300,468 of record NW_028261384.1, read on the forward strand.
ACACAAAAGCCACACAACCCTACTCACACACAACTGACACACACAATGCAGAAGCAGCTGGACTTCCCCGGCAACTTGCAGGAAACCCACAGAGTCACAGTTAAGGTTAATTGATAGTAAAAAAATGCTTTAAAAAAGTAAAAAAGAAAAAAAAACATCCCCCAGCACAGCTGATTGTCAAACAGCTGATAGTCGGAACCTTTTTTTAAAATTATTTTTAAAGCATTTTTTTGCTACCAATTGGGCAAATAGGTAGTTAAAAATGCTTTGAAAAAAGTTTTTTAAAAAGGTTCATTAGCTGTGACAATCAGCTGTTCCATTCTATGTGGGAGTCTTTTTTTATTTTTTTACTACCGGTTCGGGAAACCAGAAGCATTTGTTACAGTGGTGGGTTTCAAAAATTGTTTGAACCTACTCTGTGGGTGTGGCCTCCTTTGTGGGAGTGGCTTGCCACCCATGTGACCGGATGGGAGTGGCTTGCTACCCATGTGACCGGATATGAAGATGCCGACGACACTTGTCAGAACCACCTTAAATTACCTCACACACAGCACTGGCATGCATCAGAATATGATGTAAACTTGTTTTTTAAAAGGCATCTTTGGTTTGCGTTAAAACAACTTCAACACACGCAATGTTCTGATTGCACCACAAACGCAGTAGTCATCCTTACCTTTCACAGAGGCACTGAGTTTTAATAAATATGAGCATGATAGTGTAGAATAATCATATCCAAGGGCCAGTGGTGGGTTTCAAAAAATTTTGGAACCTCTTCTGTAGGTGTGGTCTGCTTTCCGGGTCCACTAGTGGAACCTCTTCTAACCGGTTCAGTAGATTTGACGAACCGGTTCTACCGAATAGGTGCGAACTGGTAGGAACCCACCTCTGATTTGTTACTACCAGTAGTTCCAGCGAACTGGATAGAACCGGTAGCATTTCACCCCTGCTCCAGATAGTATCAGGATTCTGCCTTTAGAGTTAGGAAATAGCTGTGTATGAGTGAGAAGGAGACATCTTTGTTTCTGGCAGCTGCCTTAGCTTCACAGCATCTGTCTGTAGCCTCAGGCTCTATACTGGTGGTTTCACTGATCCATGATCTTCCTGGCAGGAAACTTCATTAAAAGCTTGCATCTCCTAGAACTTTGATGGTGAACCTGTGGCACGCCTGCCCAAAGTGGCATGCAGAGCCATGTTGGCTGGCACGCGCGGCCTCGCCTGCTGTTCTTCCGGATTTCTGGCGTGCATGTGTATGTGGCGATCAGCTGGCCTTCACACACGCAGCAGGGCCGAAAACCGGAAGAGCTGATCTCCCGGTTTCCGCCGGCGCATGCACACCGCCAAGCTAATTGTCGTGCGCGCATGCGTTCCAGAAACTGAAAGAGGAGCTGCCCGGTGTGCATGCGTTCTGACATGCGCATGCACCCTGGGCAGCTCCTCTTCCCTGACGAGCGGTTTGCTATCACTGTCCCAGAAGAATCTGTAGCACGGCGTTAATTCCCCCTATTTCGGCAGAGCAAGGGTCGCGTTTGACAAACGTAGCACGCAACCCCATTCTGCAAATATTGCACCTTCCTCCTCAAGACACCTAGAACCCACATTTTCTTCATAAATATGGTTTAAGCCAGGGGTGAGCAACCCGCGGCTCTGGAGCTGCATGTGGCTCTTTCATCCCTCTGCTGCGGCTCCCTGTGGCTCAAAATACGCGTCACAATCGCCAATCTGTGATACCTGCTGGCACACGATTTATTGAGCTTTTCAACCCCCAGCAGGCCAACCACGGATAAATCCAAGAAAAGCTTCAGAAGAAAACAGATTTAATTCAACTACATATGCTAGTTTTGTGGCCGCTCAGGAAATAGTCAGGCAAGGGAAGGGTTTTGTGGCTCGCGGTGTTTTCTTTTCTGTGGGAAACGGGTCCAAACGGCTCTTTGAGTGTTTAAGGTTGTCGACCCCTGGTTTAAGCCTCAAGCAGGACTCTGGATATCTGAACGTCTCCTCCCTCCCTCTCTCCCTCCCTCTCTCCCTCATTCTCATCTGTGTTTGTCCTTGCAGGCCCAAGGGGCAATGAACCAAGTCTGGCAAGTTATTTTCCATTTCCAAAATGGCTCCGTTGAGAACATGATGGCTACCCAAGCTTACAGCTTGGGCTACGGCTTCAACACAACCTCCACCCGTGTTCTCTTCCGCACCCCTTATGGCACCCAGCAGACTGAAGTGGCTATGGTAAGCGAAGGTCCAATGTTTGCTAAGGTTCAGCACTTCAGGTCTGGCGACAGAGACGGGGCTGAGGTAGAAGCTGAGCGTCGTTTTGAAAAGCCTCAGGCCGTGAGGGGTTTGCAAAAGGGACTCTGGTTTGGTTCAGACCACAGATAAGGCAGGGGTGTCCCACACAATTTCACTGAGGGTCGCATCAGTGTTTGGCCTCGGGGGAGGGGCATGGCCCGGGATGGGCATGGTCAGGGTGGGTGTGGCCAGCATGACATCCCTCATGTCGGGGGGTGGCCCGTGGGCCAGATCTAAGCACCCCAGGGACTGGATCTGGAACACGGGCCTTGATTGTGACACCCCTGAGATAAGGCAAAGAGGTGGCTGATTCATCTGCGGCACGAACGTAACTGTTCTGACCGAGGCTTCCTAAGGGCGTGAAGCAAACTCCTGGTCCCGACAAAACCCCCTTTTATTAATTGACTGTGAATGCTGCTCATTCACATCCAGCAAAGTCTTTCAAGGGAGGATTTACAGTCACAGACCTTATCTGGCTTGGAGAGCTGCCAGGCCGAGATCTGCAGAACTTGGCAAGGAGTCTCGGAGAGTCATGAACCAATTAAGTGAGGTCATTGTTTCCTGCAAACTCCACTCCCCTTTTGCTCCTCTTTTATTTCCTCTGGGAGCGGCCATTCATCTTTCACCTATGGCCTTACTCCCAAGTCGACCCCTGTTCTTTAGCTGTTCCCTTCGTCTGACAACTCTGTGCATGCACACACTGGGAACAGGCTCCAGCTGTTCATCTGCCTCACTGATGTCTGACTCTGAAGGCAGCTGATAACTGTTATATGGCCCTGGCCCCCTCTCTGCCTCCGACACAGAGCCCTCATCAGAGCCTTCCCCAGACTCCAGGACTGGCCCATGTTCCTCCCCAACCTCCTCACTGTCCGAATCTGCTGCCAGCTCTGCCGGCCACTGGTGAGCCACAACACTAACACATGGTTAGTTTATGGTTCAGGGTATTCTGTGATTAAACTGTGTTTCAGTTCCAGTAATGAAGCGACATAGGTTATAGTGTCCCGATAGTCCTTGAATTACAACCATTTGTTTAGTGACCTTCGAAGGTTCAATGGTATTACAAAAAGGGACTTAAAGAATCACGGAGTTGGAAGAGACTTTGGAGGTCATCTAGTCCAACCCCTGCTCAGGCAGGAGGCTTACAGAATCACGGAGCTGGAAGGGACCTTGGAGGTCATCTAGTCCAACCCCTGCCCAAGTAGGAGCCCCTGTCCCAATCCAGACAAATGGCACTCCGGTCACTTCTTAAAGACCTCCAGTCTTGGAGCAACACGCAAGTTCTGGTGGCAAGCTGTCCCCCTGTTTAATTATCCTCCCTGCTAGGAAATTAGTTCCAGGTCGCTTCTCTCCTGGATGAGTCTCCATCCCTTGTTTCTCGTCCTGCCTTCCGGCGCTTCGGAGCATAACGTTGACCAAAATAAATTAATGGTCAAAAATTATGTGGGCTTACACACCCCACTTCCTCTGTAGGTCCTCCATGAGTTTCACATTGGAGAAGCCACTAACTTTCCAGGGGAATCCAGCCCCCTCCCCTCCTTTGCGACTTGTGGCCATTTTACACAATTCTGGCATCCCCGTGGTCACATGATCAAAAGTTGGAGGCTTGGCAACTGGCAGATATCTCTTGACGGTTGCGTGGGACCTTCCGATGAGCAAAAAGTCAATGGGGAAGCAAAGTCACTTAGCGACTGGGTTACTAACTTTACCGCCGCAGGGATTCTCTTAACCGCCGTGGAAAGGAAGGCCTTAAAATGGGGCAAAAAAAATCTCAGCCAAGGTATAAAAGCTCACCTGTTCCTTCCACTGTAGGTCGAGGGTTTGGAAGTGGAAGTTGCCCGAGCCACCATCTTCTATAAGCAGGCCTGGATGATCCTAATGGTGGATACCGCTGTGGCCTGCCCTGTCAGTGAGTCACTTGCTTACTATTATTATTATTATTATATACTTTATTCATTAAACATGAAACTCAGCCAACTGAACATTCAAGAATGCATTACAAATACCAGTGACTGGTGCTAATGGTTGATACGGTTTGCTGCCAGCGTCCTAAGTATCAACCAAGTACCTTCTTAAAATATAAGATGTTCTGAGTAGCGCAGATTTTTTGCAGTTCTACCAGTGTTGTTGCAGGAAGCTGCAATTTGTTGATGTATCTTGTAAAATTCTTGGACATGGTGCCAAGTGCCCTGATGACAATGGGTATCACTCTTACATGCTTCATCCATAGCCGTGTAGCTTCGATGGCCAGGTCACGATATTTCATTATTTTTTCTAGTCCTTTTTCTTCGACTCTGATATCTCCAGGAACAGCGATATCAATAAATTGTACACTTCGGCCCTCTACAACTGTGATATCTGGCGTGTTGTGCTCCAAATGACGATCCGTTTGTATTCGAAAGCCCCACAAGATCTTCACCTTCTCATTTTCGATAACGTTTTCCACTTTATGTTCCCATGACTTTCTGGATACAGGTCAATCATATTTTTTACATAACGACCAGTGGATTAATTTAGCAACTCGGTCGTGTCTAGCTTTGTAATCAGTTTGTGCAATTTTGCTGCATTCACATATTAAATGTGAAACCGTTTTAACTTTGTTATTGCAAAGTCGGCAATTTGGGTTGTCAGTGGATTTTCGTATCTTTGCTTTCATGGCATTAGTTTGTAGTGCTTGTTCTTGAGCAGCCAGTATTAAACCTTCCGTTTCTTTCTTGATAGTTCCCATCTTAAGCCATGTCCATGTCAAGTTGTCATCACATTTTCCTTCAATGTTTTTCAAGTGCTGTCCATGCAAAGCTTTGTTTTTCCATCTATTTAATCTGATTATTATTGCGTGGTTAATCTTTGGTGAGATTCACAGCCTTTGGGGCTGGTTGGTAGCTCAACAGCTTGAGTCCTAACCAAGGACCTAGGAACTGTTAAGGTGTCAAACTGGATTTCTTCGAGGGCCAAATCAGCATTGCAGATCTCCTCTGTGGGCTGGTGGGGGAGGGGGAGAGGCAGTGAGGAACGGGGGGGAGGGGAAATGGGACAGACGCCTCCTGCAGCACTTTATACCAGCCAAAATGGGGCACCCCCCTGCACCTTGTTTTTGCCCCCCATGGGCTCCTGTAGTACTCTGCCAGCCAAAAATGGGCTGAAAACAGGCCCCCCGAGGTCCCCGTGCAGCCCTTTTTTGGCTGGAAGAATGCTGCTGGAGGCTACGGAAGCCAAAAACAAGACATGTGGCCTGTTTTTGGCTCATTTTTGGCCTGTTTTGGGCAGCAGAAGTACCACGAGCCAGTCCTTTCATATTCTCAGACCGGCCCTACGGGACGGATTTAAGTACCCCAGGGGGATGGATCCAGTCCACAGACCGTGATTTTTGACACCCTTGATGCAGATACTCTAAAATGAGAAGCAACCAAAACACCGACAAACCAAAACACCACACAAAAGGTCTGTCCCCCTTTCTAATCTGAGGCCTAGCAGAAGAGGTTATTCTTCCTGGCAGGGTTTTGTTGAGACCCCCCTGTAATACCTACCCCAAATTAGGGGTGTGTCCCCTATTATGCTCTTATATTAATAACATTATTAGTAACAGCTTTATTCCAACAACATCTATGCACTAATCAGAACAGAACAGAGAACTCCGGTTTGACAGCTCTTTATATAGTAGCTGTCAAACCGGCAACCAATTAGAACGATGTTAGCCCCCACCCCAGGCGACGCCTACATTAACCGACCAATCCTGGCATCGGTTGCTGATGATTGACACCTTGTGTTTGTCAGACACAACACCTCATTAGAGTATCCCACAGAATGGTGTATACAGGCATTGGAGAAGACATACTAAACATACTGGCCATAGTAAACATTTCTGGGCCACAAGCACTGAGGAAAAAAACCCTCTTTCTGTCTTCTGACACCTCAGCAAAGTCATTTGCCAGTAAGAAACATTCGAACCTCTCAAGAAAAGCCTCCCACGACCCCTTCTGGGCGGAGAAGGGGGCGAAACTCAGAATAGCCGACATTTTATTTTTATTAGGAAATCACTGGCTATTGATAGACTAGGCTGCGTAAATGCAGCACTGCAGGCTACTTCAGCTGACTGCAGTTCTGCAGTTCAGCTGTTCAAATCTCACCGGCTCAGGGTTGACTCAGCCTTCCATCCTTCCGAGGTGGGTAAAATGAGGACCCGGACTGTTGAGGGCAATATGCTGACTCTGTAAACCGCTTAGAGAGGGCTGAAAGCCCTATGAAGTGGTATATAAGTCTAACTGCTATTGCTATTGCTATTCTTATATTAATTCACTTGACTGAGGCGATCCATTGAACAGTAACAGCTTTATTCCAACAACAACTATGCACTAATCAGAACAGAACAGAGAACTCCAGTTTGACAGCTCTTTATATAGTAGCTGTCAAACCGGCAACCAATTAGAACGACGTTCGCCCCCCCCCAGGCGACGCCTACATTAACCGACCAATCCTGGCATCGGTTGGTGATGATTGACACCTTGCGTTTGTCTTAGCTCAGACACAACATCCCCCCCCCAAAGAGTCAATCGTCATAATGTCAAACCCACACACATCCAGCTTCTTTCTCCTGCAGACCCGCCCACTTTCACTGCCAATGCCTTGCGCTGGACCTCGCCACGGATCATCCCGTCGCTGGTGCTCTTCCCCCGCCAGTTTGAAGATGAAACCATCGAGATGGGCCTGGATGGGGGCAGAATTGACAGGACCACGATTGTACGGAATGGCTACATCTTCCAGAGTGACGCCTACTTCATCAGCATCACCGTACCGATTGGCGCTGTGGGAGGAATCACAGAGGTCGGTGCTGGGGGAAGAGGTCCTTTCCCTGGGGTTGGACGTTAGGATTTTGAGCAAGATGTCCCAAGGGCACTTTTGCAAAAGGCAGCTGGACTTTGTTTTTTTCTGGAAGACATTTCACTTCCCATCCCAGAAGCTTCTGTAGGGAGGGGTGGGTGGGAGGGAAGTGAGGGAAGAAAGGAAGGAAGGGAAAGGAAGAAAAAAGGGAAAGGAAAGGGGGAAAAGCGGGGAAAGGAAAGAAAAAATGGAAGAACAGAGAAAGCAAAGGAAAGGGAGGGAAAGAAATAAGGAAAAGAGGAAGGAAAGGAAAAAGAAGGGAAGGGGAAGAAGAGAGGAAGGAAGGGAAAGGAAAAGAAAAAGGGGAAGGGAAATGAAAGAAGGAGGGGATGGAGGGAAAGAAAAAAGGAAGGAAGGAAGGAAAGAAGGGAAGGAAGGAAGGAAAGAAGAGACAGAAGGAAGGGAAAGGAAACGGAAAAAGGAAATGGAAAGGAAGGAAGGAAGGAAGGAAGGGAAAGGAAAAGAAAAAGGGAAGGGAAAGAAGGAGGGGATGAAGGAAAAAAGGAAGGAAAGGGAGTCAGGGAGGGAGGGAAGGAAGGAGGGAAGGAAGGAAAGAAGGGACGGAAGGAAGGGAAAGGAAAGGGAAAAAGGAAATGGGAAGGAAGGAAGGAAGGAAGGAAGGAAGGAAGGAAGGAAGGAAGGAAGGAAGGAGCGAGCTTCTTGGAACTTCAAGGAAAAACAAAGCCCAGTTGCCTTTAGAAAAAGCACTTTCGTGACAGCTACAATGGGGATGGCCGAGAGTCTCCACAGACTTTCAGACAAGAGGCTCCGAATGAATAACGTTGGTCTGTTTCTTTCCAGAGTGACGTGATCGACAATCATTATGGCACCACGTATACCATCAAACTCCTCCTGGACCGCAGATGGCGAGGAGACGAAAGTGACCGGACCCGTCACTGGATCTTCAAGTCAATCCGCACTCCCTTTGCCCCGCAGATACCGGTGCTCACTGACAGTAAGTTTTGTATCGCTCCCGGCTTTTCCTAGGTGAGAAGAGCAAGCCTTGGAAAAGACACCTGGTGGAACACAAGTGCTCTGATCCCGCTCCCTAAACACAACAAGCCCTCTGTAGTCGAAGCAATGATTCCTTCATTCGGAGTGCCAGCAGCCCTGGCAAAAAGTTTGTCTCTCACTGCAGGCTAACAAGTCTGTCCAGCAGGGAGATGAATAATTGTCTGCCACATCTATTCATCTCCGCCCCCTGCCTTTTATCCCCAGAGCTGGGGTGAGGCTTCGCTAGCAGCGGTGGCTCTTCCGTCCCAAGGATCAGCCCATAGATTTCCACTGCTCTCCTTTCCTCTGCCTTCTGCGCATCCATGCGTCAGGCACTAGACCCAGCTGTTCCTCCTCTTCCCCATCAGCCACCTCCAGACCTGGGGGCTGTTGACTCTCCATTTGAGGGCTGATGGATGGCCCATGCTACGCCTCTGTGTGTCTCTCTCTCTCTGCCAGCTCCACTCCCATCTTCCCCCTCAGAGCTCTTGGGTTGCCTTGATGCTGACCGGAACTCCCACGCCTCCTCCTCCTCTGATTCGGCTGCTGGAGGGACTGGCAGTTGACAGGCCACAACACTCACCAATGAAAATGTTGGGCCAATTGTGGTCCTAAGTTGAGAATTACCTGTATTTACATTTACAAATACAAATACAATAGCAGAGTTGGAAGGGACCTTGAAGGTCTTCTAGTCCAACCCCCTGCCTAGGCAGGAAACCTTATACCATTTCTGATAAATGGCTATCCAACATCTTCTTAAAGACTTCCAGTGTTGGGGCATTCAAAACTTCTGGAGGCAATTTCTCTGCGGACACTTCTATAGAAGGTCATCTCTCAGGAATACCGTTACCTCAACTACATCAGGAAAATTATCCTAGGCTTAGATTCCTCCAGCTGAAATAGCAATAGCACTTAGACTTATATACCACTTCACAGTGCTTTACAGCCTTCTCTAAGCGGTTTACAGAGTCAGCCTCTTGCCTCCAGAAATCTGGGTCCTCATTTTACCTACCTCGGAAGGATGGAAGGCTGAGTCAATCTTGAGCCTGGTGAGATTCGAACTGCCAAACTGCTGGCAGCCGACAGAAGTTGCCTGCAGTATTGCACTCTAACCACTGCACCATCTCGGCTCTGAAACTTCTATTTCTCCTTAGACACGGTCCCAGAGAGATTGCTAACCAATCCTTCCCTGGATATGAAATAAAAGATAAACATACACTATTTCTTAATCCATCATGAGGACAGAGAGATATTTTATATTGTAATAGATTTTGTGAGCCACATATTAATGTTTATATTTTCTTATATTTATCTAATGTTTTTACCTTTCCCTATAGATGGTAGATTCTCTCTGTCTCTCCCCTTCTCTCTCTTTGTCTGTCTGTCTGTCTGTCTGTCTGTCTACATACTTACCTACCTACCTACCTACCTACCTACCTACCTCTCTCTCTATCTATCTATCTATCTATCTATCTATCTATCTATCTATCTATCTATCTATCTATCTATCTATCTATCTATCTCTATCTCTATCTCTATCTCTATCTCTATCTCTATCTATCTATCTATCTCTCTCTCTCTCTCTCTCTCTCTCTTATCTACCTATATCTATCTATCTATCTATCTATCTATCTATCTATCTATCTATCTATCTATCTATCTATCTATCTATCTATCTCTATCTCTATAATCTCTATATCTATCTATCTCTATATCTCTATCTCTATATATCTATATCTATAACTATAACTATCTACAGGTATATCTATCTATCTATCTATCTATCTATCTATCTATCTATCTATCTATCTATCTATCTATCTATCTATCTATCTATCTACCTAACTACCTAACTACCTAACTACCTAACTACCTAACTACCTAACTACCTCTCTATCTCTATCTGTCTGTCTGTCTGTCTGTCTGTCTGTATCTCTCTCTCTCTCTCTCTTTCTCTCTCTGTCTCTCTCTCTCTCTTTCTCTCTCTGTGTATTTATCTATCTATGTATCATCTATCTATCTATCTATGTATCATCTATCTATCTATCTATCTATCTATCTATCTATCTATCTATCTATCTATCTATCTATCGCTATTGGCTCTGAAACTTGTGCTTCCCCTCAGACACGGTTCCAGAGAAAGGCTACTTCGATGTCACCATAGGGAACTTCCTTGCCGATGTGGAGCTGTCTGCCATTGCGATAGGCGGCAAAGTCTTGACGCCACTGGAAATCAAGGCACACGGCTGCACCCTGGAGGAAGTGCCCAATGCCAACCACACCCGAGTTTTCATTCTCCAGGTCCCTTTCTCCAACCCTCTGGTGGAGCAGAAGGTAAGAAGGGAGAAATTCCACGGCAATGTTAAGGGAAGAGCTTTTGTCCGAGCGCCGGACGTTTGCAGCTTTGATTGTGACAAGATACTAGTTCCTGTTGCTCAAATGAGTAGATATCATTAAGCTTACTAAGTTACCGTATTTTCACGACCATAAGCCGCACTGAAAATCCTAAAATTTTATCAAAAACCAGCAGTGCGGCTTATAACCCGGTGCGCTTTATGTGTGAAAAAAGATAGAAAATCTCTCCCTCCCGACGCTCAAACTTGAAGCTCGCAAGCATGCACACGTCCCTCGGGTCTCTCCCTTCAACCTCGCTACTTTCTGAGTCGGAGCAGAGAGCCACCCAGCTCCCAGCCCCTATAGACTGGGCTGTTCCGTCACCCCCGCCGCCGCAAGAAGGGATGGCAGACCGGCGCAGCCCTTCAGGATTTGCCGGCGCCGAGCACCCCATCCGCCCCGGCAGTCGCCCTGCCTAACTCCGCTCCGCGCCCCAGCCGGCTCTGCGCTGCCGGTCAAGGGCGCGTGGGTGGCCGGTGCGGCGCCGGTCTTCCCAGCACACCACGCCGGCCGGGCAAGAGCCGGGAGAGCAGCGGAGCCCGAAGCCTCCCGCGCCAGAAATGTCCCGCTAGCCGACGCCTGCCACGTGCGCCCACCCGCCCGCCTCGGGGACCGCAACCCGGGCGCCCTGCCCGCCCCCATCCCCCCCGCCTGGCTCACTGATGCGGATGACATGGGGCATGCCGCAGCAGGTGTGCAGCCAGAGGACTCCGAGCAGGGCGGCGGCAGCGGAGGCACAGGAGCGGGCCAGTGGCGGGCGCGGGGCATGGCAGTAGGTCAGCATCCTGGGCGGGCGGCGGGCAAGGCGCGGGAGGCGGAGAGGACAGAGCGACCTGACCGCGGCGCCCCAGGCCCCCGCGCTGGCGATCTCCCGGGGTGGCGTGGCTGCGCGGGGCCGCTCAGCGGAGGAAGGCAGCCGCCTGGCGGGAGAGGCTCGGCCGAAAGGTGCCGGGGCTGGAGCCGCAGAGCCAGGCATGCCTTCCGCCCGGGAAGTCCTGCCCCTTCATCCCCGAAGGCCAGCGCGCGGTGAGGGGGGCCGGCGTGGAGGCGAAAGTACTTTGCACATGCTCCACGGTCGCCGCGCTCTCCGTCCCAGCCTTCGCCGAAGCCGGTGGGCTGCCTCCCGAAGAAGCCGCCGGAGCGTCCCAAGCCAGAAAATGCCCCAACTCGGGCAGACGGAGTTCCAGTTGCAACCTGCGCACGTGATTCGATGAGGAACCAAGGGGAGCCGGGTCTCTGAGCGCGGCTTATAACCCGGTGCGCTTTATATGTGAAAAAAGTTTTAAAAATTAACATTAACTGATACTGCGGCTTACAATCCGGTGCGGCTTATGGTCGTGAAAATACGGTAAGTTGCACTCTCTATCCGTGGAAGAGAAGAGCATGGTCCTTGGTCTCTTTATTTTTAAAGGTAAATGATCAGGTTTTGCGACCTTCTGATTAGCAGTCAATGGGGAAGACAGAGTAACTTAACAACCAGGATACTAACTGAGCAATGGCAGTCATTCGCTTAGCAATGGCGGCAAGAAATGTTATAAAATAGGGCAAAATTCACTTAACAACTGTCCCCCATAGCTGTTTTGACCTAGACTTCCCAAAAGCACGAAGCCGACTTCTCATCCCGATAAAACTCCTTTTTAATTACCTGAAAGGGAATTCCTCTCCAGCAAAGTCCCAGCCAACAGTCTTTCAAGAGATTTCACAACCACAGACCTTGATCAGGCTTGGAGAGCTGCCAGGCTGATATCTTCCAAACGCCACACTGTAGCAGCAATTACTTGGCAAGAAGTCAGGAACAGATCTTCACCCTAATGAAGTGAACTAATTGTCTCCTGCAAATTCCACTCCCATTTCGCTCCTTTTTATTACCTATGGGAGGGGCCATTCACTGTCCACCTGTGCCTTTCCTCCCTTGTTCCTTAGTCTTTCCCTTCTCCTGGCAGCTCTGCGCATGCACACACTGCAGTGGTGGGATTCAAATAATTTAACAATTGGTTCTCGGCCCTAATGATTTCTTCCAACAACCAATTCACCAAACTGCTCAGAAAGTTAACAACAGGTTCTCCCGAAGTGGTGCGAACCGGCTGAATCCCACCACTGGCACACTGGGAATAGGCTCCAGCTGTTCTTCTGCCCCATTGATCTCCGACTCCAAAGGTAACTGATAACCGTCAGATGGCCTTGGCCCCATTTCTACCTCCGACACAGAGCCCTCATCAGAGCCTTCCCCAGAGTCCAGGCCTGGCTCATGTTCCTCCCCAACCTCCTCACTGTCTGAATCTGCTGCCAGGTCCACTGGCAGGCCACAACAATAGCTATGGAAATTGTGGCCATAAGTTGAAGACTTTCTGTACTCCTTCAGCCAAAGTAGATGGGTTTCTTTGAGGATGATTACAGGTTGAGAATTGCAGGAATTGATAATTTAAAGGCTTCTGGCAGGGGAATTCCTATATGTCAATGGGTTTGTGTGCGTAAAGAACTTAATTTCTCTTGTAGTATCTCTATGGCAACTTCAGAAAATACACTTTGCATCTCGAGTACACATTTTTCCTGCTCCCGAAGGGCAAGTCGTTCACTCATCCTGGAGTCCTTGAATGCGAAGTCGCTGATGTAGGTGAGTCTGCGTGGCCAAACTGATCCCGAGTGCTTAAAAGTCATCAACATCCAATTAGGTCAGGGGTGGGGAAGGATGGCCCTCTTTATGACTGGGACTTCAACTCCCAGAATTCCTGAGCTAGCCATCAGGAAAACATGGTACCCTCCCTCTCTTTATCTCTATCTATCATCTATCTATCCATCCATCCATCCATCCATCCCTCTCTCCGTCTCTCTCTCTCTCTCTCTCTCTCTCTATCCTTCCATCCCTCCCTCCCTGTATTTATCTCTCTATCTCTCCATATCTCTATCCCTCCTTCCCTCCATATCTACTCTCTATCTCTATCTCTCCCTCCTTCCCTCCATATCTATCTCTGTCTCTCTGTCTCTCTGTCTCTCCCTCCCTCTGTATCTCTCTCTCTCTATCTCTCTATCTTTATCTCTCTCTCTCTCTGCATCTCTCTCTATCTCTCCCTCCCCCTCTCTCCCTCCCTCCATCTCTCTCGCTCGCTCTCCCCCACCCTCCCTCCCTCTCTCCATATCTACTCTCTCTCTCTATCTATATCTATCTCTCCCTCCCTCCTTATCTATATCTGTCTCTCTGTCTCTCTCTCCCCCTCCCTCTGTATATCTATCTATCTATCTGTCTATCTATCTATCTCTATCTCTCCCTCCCTCCATATCTATCTGTCTCTCCCTCCCTCTGTATCTCTCTCTCTATATATATATATATATCTCCATCTCTCCATCTCTCTCTATCCTTCCCTCTCTCTCTCCCTCCCTCCATATCTACTCTCTCTATCTATCTCTATCTATCTATCTCTCCCTCCCTCCGTATCTATATCTGTCTCCCTGTCTCTCTCTCCCCCTCCCTCTGTATCTCTCCCTCTCTCTCTCTCTCTCTCTCTCTCTCTCCCTCCCTCCCTCCCCCATATCTATCTCTGTCTCTCTCTCTATCTCTCCATCTCTCTGTCTCTCTCCCTCCCTCCCTCTATATATATCTCTCTCTCTATCTCTCCATCTCTCCATCTATCTATCTATCTCTCCCTCCCTCTGTATCTCTCTCTCTCTCTCTCTATCTCTCTCCCTCTCTCCCTCCATATCTAATCTAATCTAATCTATCATCTATCTATCTATCTATCTATCTATCTATCTATCTATCTATCTATCTATCTATCCATCCATCCATCCATCTATCCATCCATCCATCCATCCATCCATTCTGAAATCAGATAAAATGAATCCTGACTGAGCAGGCAATGTAAAGCTGCCCTCCAACCTTTTCTGTGTTCCTTCTTGCGTCCGATGGCTCCTGTTGTCCAGTCCTTCCAGTGTTTGAGGGCTTCTGCGATGGAGTACAGATTGGTCTCATAATGATCCGCGGGAATCTGGATCGCTATTGGGTTCCTTTTGTGGGCGGCCTTCAGCTGACCAACGAACTTGCAGCATCGCAGAACTACACCGTTCAAGATGATGGCAGCTACTTCTACCTGTCGGCGCCATTTTTGGCCATTGGCTTGGTGTATGAGGTGTGTTGGAAATAGACGCTCGGCAGGAATTCTGGTTAAAGGAAGTGGTTGTTTTGACCTAGGTTTCCTTAAAAAGCATGAAGCAGAAGTCTCGGTCCCGGCAAAACCTCTTTTATTTACACGACTGTGAATTCCTTTCATTCACAGTCAGCCAGGCTTGGCAAACAGTCTTTCAGAGGAATGTTTATCAACACGAACCTTATCTCGCTTGGCGAGCTGCCAGATAGCTAGTTTCCAAACGCAGGGCAAGGCAACCCTTGGTAAGAGTCTCTTAGAGTCGCAAGCAGAACTTTCCACTCTTGAAACGACCAAAGGAACGAATTGTTTCCTGCAAAAGCCCCCTCCCCGTTCGCTCCTCTTTTGTTTCCTATGGGGGGGGGCAATCACCTCCAAGGTGTGGCTTTACTCCCACGTCGACCCTGCTTTCTTAGTTATTCTTGTCTTCTGGCAGCTCTGCGCATGCGCACGCTGGGAACAGGCTCCAGCTGTTCCTCTGCCTCACTGCTGCCTAGCTTCCTCTCTGCCTCCGACACATAGCCCTCGTCTGAGCTTTCCTCAGCCCCCAGGACTGTCCCCTGTTCCTCCTCAACCTCATCACTGTCCGTCTCTGCTGCCAGCTTTGCTGTCCGCCGGCAGGCCACAACAGCAGATGTTTTTCTGGAACTCCCTAGCTTTCTCCATGATCCAGCGTACCAGTGGTGGGATTCAAATAATTTAACAACCGGTTCTCTGCTCTAATGACCAGCTGGGTAGGCGGGGCTTGGGAGTCATGTGACTTAGTGGGTGTGGCTAACTCAATGTCACTCCTATTGATGGACGCTTCGCCTTAGCTGTTACAATGTAATAAGGGTTAACTGGAGAGGCAGTTTCTTTATCAGGGCAATAAAGATGAGGCTAGAAACAACACCAGAATGTTTCCTTCCTACCTTCCTTACAGGATTAGCCCTGTAAAGTGGGAAAAAAGCAAAAGGAGATTTCTTCCAACAACCAATTCTCTGAACTGCTTAGAAAGTTAACAACCGGTTCTCCCAAATAGGTGCGAACTGGCTGAATCCCACCACTGCAGCATACGTTTGCAATTTGATCTCTAGTTCCTCTTCCTCTTCGAAATCCTGCCTGTACTTCCGGTAGTTCACGATCCACATACTGCTGGAGCCTAGCTTGTAGGATTTTAAGCCTAACTTTACTAGCGTGTGAAATGAGTACAATGGTGCGTTAGTTTGAACATTCTTTTTGCGTTGCCCATCTTTGGACTTGGAATGTAAACTTGACTTTTTCCAGTCCTGTGGCCACTGTTCTATCCAAATATTAGACAGCCCCATAAATGGTGCTGAAGATCTGAAGACCTCTGCTTCGGGCAGGAGGTTGGACTAAGACTTTGTAGGACATCTCTTCCAAACCTCTGATTCTATGAGAAGGAAACCTAAAGAAAAGTCCCAGAGTCCCTTCTAGGCAGTGGTGGCTTTCAAAATTTTTTAGAACCTCTTCTGTAGGTGTGGCCTGCTTTGTGGGAGTGGCTTGCCGGCCATGTGACCGGGTGGGAGTGGCTTGCAAGCCATGTGACTGGGTGGGCGTGGCCAACTTGTAAAATGTGGTGAAACTCACTTAACAAAGCTCTTGCTTAGCAACCAAAATCTTGGCTCAGAAACTCTGGCATTTGAAGCACGAAAGTTTTAAAGCTGTCAAGTTACAAGACCCTTCCACCCCTAACCCTTTAGGGAAAAAAACCCAAGGGTGTTCAAACTTGACAGCTTTAAGACTTGTGGACTTCAACTCCCAGAATTCCTCCTCCAGTCATGTTGGCTCAGGAACTCTGGCATTTGAAGCATGCAAGTCTTAAAGCTGTCAAGTTACAAGATCCTTGCACCCCTAACCCTTTAGGGAAAAAAAACCAGGGGTGTTCAAACTTGAGAGCTTTAAGACTTGTGGACTTCAACTCCCAGAATTCCTCCTCCAGTCATGTTGGCTCAGGAAATCTGGCATTTGAAGCACCCAAGTCTTAAAGCTGTCAAGTTACAAGACCTCTGCACCCCTAACCCTTTAGAAAAAAAAACCCAGGGGTGTTCAAACTTGACATCTTTAAGACTTGTGGACTCCCAGAATTCCTCCTCTCGCTCTTCATCTTGATGATGTGTGGACGGGCGGGAGGGAGGGAGCTGGAACCGGTTCTAAACAGCACTGTAGATTTGTGGAACCTCTTCTATAGAAGTGGTTAGAAGGGACAGGAACCCACCCCTGCTTCTATGTCTTAAACCCAGAGAGCTATTTAACTGATTTTAGATGGAGAAAGAAACAAATAACAAGCAGGTGAAAACCTTTCTCCTTCACTGTTTCTCGTCATTTGCCCTGGTCAAAGGGGCAAAGAGATGATGGTGCACCTTCCAAGGTGAGCAAGCTGTGTTGGGATGGCGGCATGGCATCCTTTCTAACCTCTTGTCTTTCTTCCATGGCTCAGGATATCTCTCTCTCTGGAGTTACTGTCCGGCTAGATTTCAGCCTGCGGGATAACAAGACCTTGTTGACGATGGTGGAGTTCTCCAGATCTTGTGTCTTCCCTACTGGAAAATTACTGGGTGAGTCCAGATGTAGAACATAAACCAAGAGTTGATGCAAGGAGACAAATTATTTGTCAGGCCCGCAGCCATCTTTTCTTTTGGATCTTTGGCCTCCCGAACTTTCTATTATTCTACTATGCATTTTCTATTGTGGGGAAATGGGAAGGGGGATTGTACGGAGTTAGATGCCATGTAGCCAAAACAAAATTCCTTCTAGAAAACCAAGGTCACCCTTTGCCTCTGCACCTCTGCACCTGACCGGAACTGGATGATTGGGTCTGCCAGCATGGCAGTGGGAGACAGGACCATGTGATGGATTTGTGGCTTGGGGGGGGGGGGAGGGAGGGGGCAAGATCTTGAACTTTCACCGAGGTGGGGAAAACTGGGAAGCTTTCAGATTCGGGTTTTCCCAGATGTGCCAACATGGCTCTCTTAATAAACTGGAACTTTGAGCAATACTTTGCCTTGGATTCTGATTTACTTTTGGATGCTGTTTGGAACACCTGACATTCTTTGTGTGTCTAATCACATGTGGCCAGATAAAGCATTCTTTTCTAACAGCATCCATTTAGTGCTCCTGTTAGGTCAGAGGTGTCGAACTCAAGGCCGTTGGGCTGGATCCAGCTTGCCGGGAGGGGGGGAAACCCTGTGCAGCCCTCACCCCCGAGCTCTGTTTTCATTGGCAGAGGGTAGCAGGAGGCTATTGTGGCCAAAAATGTGGCATTTGCTTTGGAAAACAAATTGACCCTCTCGTCTTTGTGGCAGCCTCTCAAATACTGGAATATTGCTATCCTGTCCCTCCTAGTCCTTCTTTTCTCTAGAAAAGGTGATGGTTAGCTTTTTCGGCACCGAGTGCTGATACTAGAATGTGTGTATCAGTGGTGGGTTTCAAATTTTTTTAGAACCTCTTCTGTAGGTGTGGCCTGCTTTGTGGGAGTAGCTTGCCGGCCATGTGACTGGGTGGGAATGGCTTGCCAGCCATATAACTGAGTAGGAGTGGCTTGGCAGTCATGTGACTGGGTGGGCGTGGCCAACTTGTAAAATGTGGTGAAACTCATTTAACAATGCTCTTGCTTAGCAACCAAAATGTTGGCTCAGGAACGCTGGCATTTGAAGCACGCAAGTCTTAAAGCTGTCAAGTTACAAGACCCTTCCACCCCTAATCCTTTAGAAAAAAAATCCCAGGAGTGTTCAAACTTGACAGCTGTAAGACTTGTCGACTTCAACTCCCAGAATTCCTTTTCCAGTCATGTTGGCTCAGGAACTCTGGCATTTGAAGCATGCAAGTCTTAAAGCTGTCAAGTTACAAGACACTTGCACTCCTAACCCTTTAGGGGAAAAAAACCCCAGGGGTGTTCAAACTTGACAACTTTCAGAGTTGTGGACTTCAACTTCCAGAATTCCTCCTCCAGTCATGTTGGCTCAGGAACTCTGGCACTGAAGTGTGCAAGTCTTAAAGCTGTCAAGTTACAAGACCCTTGCACCCCTAGCCCTTTAGAAAAAAAAACCCAGGGGTGTTCAAATTTGACAGCTTTAAGACTTGTGGACTTCAACTCCCAGAATTCCTCCTCTTGCTCTTCATCTTGATGATGTGCAGATGGGCGGGGGGAAGGAGCTGGAACCGGTTCTAAATGGCACTGTAGATTTGTGGAACCTCTTCTATAGAAGAGGTTAGAACTGGCAGGAACCCACTCCTGGTGTGTATGTGTGTGTGCCAGAGCGCCAGAACCTGGAAGAGAACAGCGGCCTGGTGCTCATGCACGTGGCGGGCAGCTGGAACCCGGAAGAGCAGCTGGCGATGGCGCATGTGCCCACAGAGAGGGCTTTGTGTGCCACGATTGGCAGCGTGCCATAGATTCACCATCACTCCTCTAGACTAGCCAAATCTAAATCCCTCCAACCTTTCTTCATATGGGTTATCCTCCAGGCCTTTAATTATCTTAGTTGCTCTTCTTTGCACTTTTTCCAAAGTCTCAACATCGTTTTTGTAATGTGATGACCAAAACTGAACGCAATATTCCATGTGTGGTCTTACCAGTGGTGGGTTGCAAACAGTATGCCCCGCTACGGGCGTACCGGAGTCTGCCCGGAGCACCGGGTACTGTTCCAGGACAGTGCTCCGGAGGGCCCACCCACCCAAGCTCCTTACCTGTCTTTTAAACCTTCGGCGCTTCCACGCATGCGTGTGGCGCATACAGCATCTACGCAACACTCCGCTGAGCAGCTGAAGCATCGCGGAGGCTTGTGGAGGCGTCGAAGGCAGGTATGTGGTGAGTTCCGGCTGCCACTACTGCTGGTTCGCTCAGGGATGTGCTGCGGGGCCGCGCTGTACGCTGCGTGCCTGCACGCCCCATGCAACAAAAATTGCTCTGTGCATGCACAGAAGGCAAAAACAAGATGGCAGCGGCTATGGCGCTGCCGAGAGAACCAATTCAGGGGCGTGGCAGGCTTGGGTCGCTGTCGGTTCCAGCAACGCAGGCCGCCAAGTTACTACCGGTTCAGCCGAACCGGTCCGAATCGGTAGAAACCCTCCTGTGGTCTTACCTAAGGCTTTATAAAGTGGTGCTAATACTTCACATGGCTTTGATTCTATGCCTCTGTTTATACAATGGTAGGATTCTGTTGGCACAGGGCTGGCTCATGTTTGCGTGATTGTCCACTAAGACTCTAAGGTCCTTCTCATAGATACTGTTTTGGAGCCAGTTTTCACCTAATCTGTACTTGTACCTTTGGGGTTTTTTTTTGCCCAGGTGTAAAACTTTACTAGCACATTACTACTGTCCATAATCTATAGACTTTGATTGTCTGTGGAGATTCTCAATCATCCAAGTCATGGTTGCCCCAAAGGTGCTTTTTCCTAAAAGGCAACTGGACTTTCTTAGTATTTTTCTTTGAAAATGATTTGCTTATCATTTATTTATTTCATTTACCATATTTTTGGGAGTATAACCGAGGTGGGTTCCTACCAGTTCGCACCTATTCGGTGGAACCGGTTCATCAAATCTACCGAACCAGTTAGAAGAGGTTCCACCAGTGGACCCGGAAAGCAGGCCACACCTACAGAAGAGTTTCCAAAAAATTTTTGAAACCCACCACTGGAATATAAGATGCACCTTTTTCCCTCAAAAAAGAGGCTGAAAATCTGGGTGCATCTTATACACTGAATACAGCATTTTCTGCCTCTCGAAACCCCGCCCCCTTCAACAAAATGGCCATGCAGAGCCTTTAGGAGACTTATAGAGTGCTCCTGGGGGCTGGGGAGGGCAGAAATGAGCGAAAAAGGGGCCTTTTTTTGCTCAATCCCTCCCCCCCACACACACAGCCTCCAGGAGCACTCTATAAGCCTCCTAAAGGCTATCCATGCCCTTTTTTTGACAAAAAAATGGGCCTGTTTTCATAAAAAGGGCTATTTTTTGCTCATTTTTGCCCCCACCCCACCTTCCCAGGATCACTCTACAAGCCTCCTAAAGGCTATGCGAAAAACGGGCCATTTTTGGGAGTTTTGCAGAGCGCAAAACCTATTTTTAAAAATTTGCTTCTTCAAAACCTTGGTGCGTCTTATACTCTGGTGCATCTTATACTCCGAAAAATATGGTATTTAGTTTGTCAAACATGTACGAAATAACAGGTATAAGTATAAACATGGACACGAATAGAGGAAATGGGTATGAATAAGTGGGGACAGGAGGACAGGGACAGTAAGCACGCTGGTGCACTTATGCAGTCTCCCTTACAGACCTCAGAGGAATGGGGTGAGGTCCATGGTATCAGTTTAAGGTTAAAGTTTTGGGGATGTAACAACAGTCAGTAGAACATTTCTGGCGTTGACCACTCTGTTGCTGAAGTCGTATTTTTTGCAGTCGAATTTGGAGCAGTTTACCTTGAGTTTGTATCTATTGTTTGCCCGTGTATTATAGTGGTTGAAGGCTGAAGTGGTCATTGACAGGTAGGACGTCTGTACAATTCTGTGTACTATGCTTAGATAAGAGCGTAGGCGGCGTAGTTCCAGGTTGTCCAAGCCCAAAATTTCGAGCCTGGTGGCATAAGGGATTCTATTGTGAGCAGAGGAGTAGAGGACTCGTCTCGTGAAATACCTCTGGATTCGCTCAGTTGTATTAATGTCTGATACACAGGGCGGATTCCAGGCGGACGAGCTGTATTCGAGGATTGGTCTGGCAAAGGTTTTGTATGCCCTAGTTAGCAATACAATGTTACGGGAGAAGAAGCTTCGCAAAATTAGGTTAAGAACTCTGAATGCCTTTTTGGCAACAGTGAGCTCTGGGGCTTAGATCGTGTGCGATGAGCCATCCAAGATGAAAGGTGGAACATTTTCGGAGAACCAAAAAATTAAGAAAGCCCGGTTGCCTTTTGGGGGGGGGGGGAAGCACCCTTGGGACGTAGACTCCGATTGTGTAAGTCTAGTTTTGGAAATAAACTCAGCAAGTGAGACGTTCTGGATTAAATGCTTTCAGTTCTGCCATCGCTGGAACTTTGCTGGCATATTAATTGAATTATTTCATTTGCCGTTATTCTGCAGTATGCTTTCCCAATGGAACTATGACGGCTACCATACTTAGCTTGGATACCAAACCAGAATTAAATCCCAGGAGAACTCATCTACGGGATAAGAGCTGTAGACCAGTAGGAGTTGATGACACCAAGGCCCTCTTCACCTTCTCCGTGACCACCTGTGGTACCATCAGAAGAGTAAGTAAGGGATTTGAAAGAGACACCTATAACAATAGAAAAAGGAAGGGAAGAAGGAAGGCAAGGAGGGGAGGAAGGAAGTAGAGAATGGAGGGACGAAGGAATGGAAAGGAGTGGAGGGTGGAAGAGAGAGAAAGTGAAGGAGAGATAGTAGGAGAGGAAGAAGAAGTGTGGAGGAGAGGTAGTGGAAGAAGAAAGAGGTAAGGAGAGGTGGGTGGAAGGGAGAGAAAAAGAAGGAGAGGAGGGAGGAAGAGAAAGAAAGAGAAGGAGAGAGGGTAGGAAGGAGAAGAAAGAGGGTAGGAGTAGGGGAGAGGTAAGGGAAGGAAGAAGGGGATGGAGAGGAGGAAGGAAGGAATTAGAGAAGGAAGGGAGGGAGAAAAGAAAAGAAAGAGAAAATAAGGTGGTGTCATAGCAGGTGCAAAGAATGGTAAACAAAGCATTCCAAACTATACCTTATAACCTTTTAAATGGAATAATAATAATATAAGAATGGCAAAGAAAAAGAATAACTATGTGAATGTATATATATTAAATAAATAAAGAATTATATATAAAAATGGATAACGAATAAGGAGATTATG
This sequence comes from Thamnophis sirtalis, assembly GCF_051295495.1. NCBI lineage: Eukaryota > Metazoa > Chordata > Lepidosauria > Squamata > Natricidae > Thamnophis > Thamnophis sirtalis. Next base: position 131,322,980 of record NW_028261384.1, read on the forward strand.
AACGCAAGATAGAAATATATAGAAGGGAAAACACTAACTGCAAAGAAACCGATTCGGAACTGCTGTATGATATACGATGGAACTTATTATTCCTATGTTGTTTTTAAGTCATGTGTTTGTTTCTGTTGATGTGCTTATGTGTTTAAAATAAAAATTTATATATTAAAAAAAAAAGAAGAGTAAGTAAGAGTTGTTGGAATGTGGATAGGAGCCAGGATAACGAGGAACTCAAGTGTAGGGTAGCTGTGCCTCGGAGGACTTGTCCAATTGATCCAAGAAGTATCAGTTGCTCCATGGAGGATCTTCTGCTTCTCTGTTGTGCTGTATTGTCTTCCTTCTGGCTTAGATGCTGTGGGATTTACAAGTCTCTTAAGCCAAGGGGTCACCAACCTTTCGGACCACTAAATTCCTAATTTTAAATCCTGCAAACCACTAATGTGATCTGCCTAACAATCGGCTAGGTGGTCATGTGACTGGATGGGCGTGGCCAACTTGATGCCACTCAAATCGAGGGGCCCCTTGATGGCCTCTACTCACCGCTCCCCTCCCAGCCACTCCTTGTCTCCCCGCCCGGTCTCCCTAGGGCCCCAACAGGAAGCAGTTGCTGGAGCTAAGCAGCCACCACGAGAAAGAGTTGGCAAAACAGCTGGCTCGGTTCAAATTGGATCTGAGCGAGAAGGAGACTCAACAGAAGCACCTCACTGAGGACTAGGAGCAGAGGGTTTCCAAGCAGAGGGGAAGTCCTGTGGGAGCGAGGCCAGTTACCGGCGCCTGGAAGTTCAGCAGGATGAGATGGTCAACCACTTTCAGACCATGATATGGAACAAGACCCTCCAGCTCTTTGCCACTGGTGGTCCTTCCTTCCAGCCTTCACCCAAAGCCCCACACCAGGAGGCTATAGAAGACCCCAAGTTGGAATTTCTGCCCCCTGCTGCCCCACAGAAAAAGACGCCGAAGGGGGAGACTCTCTGCAGCAACACAAATGTTCATTGCACGTACTCCAACCCAGGTGCCGTAGTTTGAGGACCCCCGATTTAGTGCAATATAAAAAAAAATGCAATATAAAAATATTAAAAAATTATTTTAAAAATCGTTTTTCTGCGGACCATCAAAATTTTCTCATGGACCACCAGTTGGTGATCGCTGTCTTAAGCTGCTTTTGGGTGCAATGAAGAATTGTGTGATGACCTGGGGCATGGCACAGAGAGAACACAAGGAGTTGGTAATTCAAACAAAAGTAGTGACAATCCCCCCCCATTCCCCCAGACTCCTCAGGAAGCCTCTGGCTGCAAATAGTACAACCCAATCCTGTGTACACCAAGGCTGCACAGCCATAAATCCAGCAGGACAAATCCAGGAATTTGGGAAGCAAAGGATCCAGTTAATTCGTCCAGAAAGCCAAAAGGAATGCAAGGACTCTTGGAAAGTTCAAACTCAGTGTTTGTTCCCATCAAATGCCCCTCCCCACAGCGTCTCCTTAAGTCTCATTCCCTCCACATGTGCCTTGTGAAGATAGATGGGGCACTGTTCTCCTTAGTAGCCTGCTCATTCTGCACTGTTCTCACCATCTTTTCACTCTCCGTACTCTTGGATCAGGAGGCGATGGTCCTTGCTCCTCGCCTGAGCTCATATTGGTTCCTATTTATGACGGCCGCAGTGTCCTGGGGTGTGTGTTTGTGTGTGTCATGAGATCCTTTTCCGCGACTTCTTGACAAGCAAAGTCAATGGGGAAGTCAGGTTCACTTAACAACCGTGTTAATAACTTAACAACTGCAGGAGTTTACTTAACAACCGTGGCAAGAATGGTTGGTCATATACAGGGGGAAAATTCACTTCACAAACGTCTCCCATAGCAACAGAAATGCCGGGCTCAATTTTGGTCATAAATCGAGGACTACTTGTATGGTAGAGCAATATTGGGCCTTGGTGACACGTTCTGAGAGGTGTTCGGCCCACACTTCCCGTGAAGTTAAATGTTTAGCATCATTTTTCTTTTGCCTGTCCTCTTTCAGTTTGAAGAGAACTACGTGTTGTATGAAAATGAAGTGATCTTCGAGAGAGAGATGATTCCGAGAGCAAAACCCATCATAACCAGGGACCCTGAGTATAGGTAAAAAGCAAAAAAAAGGGGTGGGAGTGGGGTGGGGGGGAGGACTCTCCTAGAGGAAGATGTTCCAATTGAGTCAATTACTGGATATTTATTTATTTAGACCAGGGCCCAGCAACCTTAAGCACTCAAAGAGCCACAAACGTCCTAACTGCCCATTCCATTCTGGTGCCGACTGGAAGTCCAATTTCCCCCACCATAGAGTCTCCTCCTAGCGTGGCATCATTTTTCCTCCGCCCCCGGGAGTCTGGTTCCCCCACCATAGAGTCTCCTCCTAGCGTGGCATCATTTTTCCTCTGCCCCCGGGAGTATGGTTCCTCCACCATAGAGTCTCCTCCTAGCGTGGCATCATTTTTCCTCTGCCCCCGGGAGTATGGTTCCTCCACCATAGAGTCTCCTCCTAGCGTGGCATCATTTTTCCTCTGCCCCCGGGAGTATGGTTCCCCCACCAGAGTCTCCTCCTAGCGTGGCATCATTTTTCCTCTGCCCCCGGGAGTATGGTTCCCCCACCATAGAGTCTCCTCCTAGCGTGGCATCATTTTTCCTCTGTCCCCGGGAGTCTGGTTCCCCCACCATAGAGTCTCCTCCTAGCGTGGCATCATTTTTCCTCTGCCCCCGAGAGTCTGGTTCCCCCACCATAGAGTCTCCTAGCACGGCATCCTTTTCCTCTACAGTACCTATCCGAACTGAAAGCCCTATCAATTGTGGAGCCACCAGAGGTGGGTTCCTACCGGTTCGCCCGAACCGGTTCTATCATCGGCGGCACCATCTTGAACAATCTTCATTGCAAAAAAAGTTATTTCCCCCCCCCCCTTTTTACTAACATTCTTTGCCAAAAAAAAATTGTACTAGGTTGACCCTGCGCTGCCGTTACCGGCTCAATGAGACCCTCCGAATATGGGCGCAGCGATTCCTGAAGGAGGGGGTGGCCGCCGGACCCCACCCTTTTCACCTCAAAGGTACGTAGGAATGTCGTCTCTTGCCGGTGATCCTGAATTAGATCAATCCTGATGTGGCCTGATGAGCCGAGACAAGACTTGGGGGGTCCTTCCAGTCCCTAAAATCTAGTGTTGCAAGAAATGTCCATCTGGGTCCAATCCCAAGTGGGGAGAAAGTCAACTGGGAATGATGGTGGCTGTTTGGAAAGATGGTTTTGATGGTGGACGGGATCACATGCTTCAAGATCTCGGGTGAAGGGGAAAAAGGGGAAGAGATGCTGAGAGTGCCTGGGTTTTATGCTCTCTCTGGGCTTTTGAAGCTTGTATTCTGATTGGTTGTCAGACTCCCATGGGGACATGCAGGGACAACTCTGTCCTGAGTCCCAAGCTCGGTTGACACTTACTGAGTGATGAGGTAATGAAAGGGTTTTGAGATCCCTATTATGGCTCTGCCTGAAGGAGGTGGATCTTTGTTATGTAGAATAGACTGGCTCAGGCCTTAATGGCCCATTGACAAAGGTGGCAGGGGTGTGTGGGCTGAGTTTATTCCTCCCTTTTATGGGGAATATTCTGCCCTTTTAATATTTCCTGAAATATCTCGTTTTCAGTGGCCCAAGGTTGAGAAATACTGTATTAGAGTAAACCAGCAAACAGAGACAGATTGCAAGGATTGCTGGGAAATGTAGTGCAGCCCTCTGCAAAGCCTGACGGGAAGGGCCCAGAAACGCCTTCTTTCCACACCTTCTCCCTTTGCTCCCCTCAGTGCCAAACCCCCTTTTTAAGCAGTCCAAACTAAGCCCTTTTTGTACACCAAGGATTGCAGACAAGATGTTATGGCCCGTCAGCGGCTTGCAGAGCTGGCAGCAGATTCGGACAGTGAGGAGGTTGGGAAGGAACATAGGCCAGTCCTCAAGTCTGGGGAAATCTTGGACAAGGGCTCTGCGTCAGAGGTAGAGATGGGGGCCAAGGTCACCTGGTAGTTATTTGTTGCCTCCGGAGCCTCCGGAGCCTGACATCAGCGAGGCGGAAGAACAGTGGGAGCCTGTTCCCAGGGTGCCCATGCGCAGAGCTGCCCGAAGGCAAGAACAATTAAGAAAACAGGGTCGAATTAGGCTTGGAAAGGATTGGCCCCTGCCATAAGAGATAAAAGAGGAGCGAACAGGACCTGAGCTTTTGCAGGGAGCAATTTGTTCATCCGGTCGGTTCAAGCTTTGAAAAGTTGTGTCTGTGCGAAGTTTGGCCCTTGCTCTGCATTTGGGAGTTAGATCTCTGCCAGCATTCCCAGGGAGATAAGGTGGGTGTTTATCAACATTCCCCTTAAAGACTGTGGCAACTCAAGCAGACAACAAATCACACAGGGTCGGCCTCCTCCGGGTTCCGTCCACCAGCCAATGCCACCTGGCTACCACCCGGGGGAGGGCCTTCTCTGTAGCAGCTCCGGCCCTTGGAATGAACTCCCCGCGGAGATCCGGACCCTCACCTCTCTCCAGGCCTTCCGGAAAGCCGTCAAAACCTGGCTGTGCCGGCAGGCCTGGGGTTGATGAGTTCCCCTCCCCTCTCAACTGGTATGGCTGTGATCTTCGTGTATTTTAATTATGTGTACTGTTGTTTATGTTCCCTTTCCCCTTTGAGTTGTTCGCCGCCCTGAGTCCCTCTTGGAGAAGGGCGGCATACAAATAAACCAAAGCTAAACTAAACTAAACTAAACTAAACAACTGTCAGAATCTTCACAGACTGTTTGTGAAGCCTTGCGGGCTGGGAATGACAATAATTTACAGCCTTATAGCTAAAATAGGGTTTTTGGGAACTAAGATTGTGATGTTAGAGCTGGCAGAGATCTAACTCCCAAGGTGGCGCAGTGGTTAAATGCAGCACTGCAGGCTACTGCTAGATCAGCGGTTCAGCGGTTCAAATCCCACCGGCTCAGGGTTGACTCAGCCTTCCATCCTTCCGAGGTGGGTAAAATGAGGACCCAGATTGTTGGGGGCAATATGCTGACTCTCTGTAAACCACTTAGAGAGGGCTGAAAGCCCTATGAAGCGGTATATAAGTCTACTGCTATTGCTATTGCTATGTATGCTTTCTCAAGAAGCTTGGATCACAACGCAAGGGAATAACTCTGTTTTTTTTTTAAATCCTTCTTGCTGCAATTTATTTACGAGTTGCCTCTTGCAGGATACCAGAAAAAAAGAGCTGCAAATAGACATAATGTCTCCCAGTTAGTAAGCGACGCTTCAACGGGTAAGGTTTTGTTGCTTAGTATGAAAAAATAAATAAATTCAATGAATCTGAAGGCATCTGTTTTCCTTCTTTCAAGTTGCGCAATAGGAGATTATTAGAATTTCCTGGGTGAATATGGAGGAGAATGGGAGACGCATGGATGAGATTTATTAATTTTTTAAAATTTATTATTAAATTTGTTAACCACCCATCTTACCACAAGGTAACTCTAGGAGATGTCTCTAACTCCTTTGTGCTTGGGACGCAACGGTGCTAAGTTGATGGGAAATGACACAAAATTCCCACTTTTTATATCAACAGTCTCCTACTCCTTCCAAATCTAAACTATCTGTTGGAAGAAATATCCATTTGGTTCCAGAAACACTGGAAACAGGGAGGCTGACTGGAAAAATGGTTTACTTGGTGAACAGGACCACATGGGTTTGAGTCCTGGTGCAGCTGAATACATGAAGGAGAGAGAGGGTTATTTATACCTACTCTTGGGCCTTGCCCTTGAGCTTCCTGTTCCTGTGCAAGAAATATATTCTATTGGTTGTCGTAGGGGTCACTGCTAACTTTGTAGGCTGTCTTGAGTCCCAGGCTCGGTTGACGCTTGCTGGGTGATGCAATGAAGGGAGTTGTTGTGCCATGTGGTGAGCTCTGCTGCTAGATGGTAGAGGGCCGATCCTATTATGTCCTGAGGGGCAGGGGTGGGTTGCTGCCAGTTTTACCACCGATTCGTTTTGCGTGCTGCGTGTGCAGTTCAGTGTAAATTGTTCTTTGCGCGTGTGCAGAACAATTTACAGTGAACTGCGCACAGGCAGTCACCACAAAACAACATGGCAGTGACATCAGCGGTGGGGAGGGACCCAGTTCGGGGACGTGCCAAGCCTGGATCGCCACTGGTTCTGTGACCCAGACAAAAATACCCCGACCAGTTCAGCCAAACCGGACCGAACCGGGAGGAACCCACCTCTGCTGAGGGATCATGTCTTAATCCCATCATCCTGGAGCTGAAGGTCTTTTGTCCTGTAGATAGGCTGGCCCAGTCCTGCTGGGGCTTTTAAGAAAGGTGGACGCTGTTTTTCAAGAGCACATTTTTTTCCTTTAGGGAAATATAATATTCTGCCTTTTTTTAATATTTCAAGAAACAGCTTGAAAGTTTTAGAAAAGTAAAGCAAAAAAGGCTGACCCTTATTTTTGTATTCTATTCTACCATCCCAGGGGGGAAAAAGTTAACAGTCACTTTTTTTTTTTTTTTGGCTGTTTTCTGCATTTTTCTTCCTCTCTTTTTCGAATTGTATTTGTATTTTACTTCATAATAAAGTTTAATAAAATTAGAAAGGCATCTACAGCTACCCACACAAAAAAAGAGTGGGTAACAAAAAAGGGCTGGGTGTGTTAAAAACAGGACCAAAATATTGCTACAAGACTGTGTACTTGGTATTCTCTGAGCTTGGTTGTTATCTTGCAGGCATTTTCATCACCGAACTAGGTAACATCATCACTGTTAGAAATGGAGTGGAGTTCGCTCTTATTTGTATATACTACCGTAGTAGTTTGCTCAGCCAGTGTTGGTAGGAATGGTGTTGGAGGTTCCTTGCTTAGGCTGTGGTTTACTGCCAAGCCACCAAGTTCACTCCCACCGATCCTGACGGGACAACCCACTAGTACAGGGGTCGGCAAACTTAAACACTCAAACACTCAAACACTCAAAAGAGCCATTTGGACCCATTTCCCACAGAAAAGAAAACATCAAGAGCCACAGAGGTCCTAACCGGAAGCCCCCTGCTCAATTCTGGAGCTGATCGGAAGTTCAGTTCCCCCACCATAGAGCCTCCTCCTAGCGCGGCATACTTTTTCCTCTACCTGTCATAACCGAAAGCCCTATCAATTGTGGAGACAACTGGGAAACCCTCCCCTTGCCATAGAGTCTTCTCCTGGCGCACTGTGCTTTTCTCCACCCCCACCACCAGAAGCTCCTCTCAAAATGGTGGCGCCGACCGGTGACGGAGCCGCAGCAGAGGGAGGAAAGAGCCACATGCGGCTCCAGAGCCGCAGTTTGCTGGCCCCTGCACTAGTATATAAACCGAGAGCAAAACCACACTCCCTTCTAACACTGATGCTGTTACCTAGTTTGGTAACGAAACGTCTGCAAGAAAACAACCAAGCTCAGAGAGCACCAAGGACTCCACAGTTCAATCCCGAGCTACAAATAGTCTCTTCTGTCGGTACAAGAGAGCGTGCTCGATTTTTAGCGCGTGGATTGGGACTTCCCTTCCACCAAGTGCTGATTTTATATGTTTATTTCTTACAGATACAAAGGGGAAGATCTGGCTTTGGTTTCTAGCTGTCATTGTGGCTCTGTCTGGACTAGCAACAACAATCAACACCCTTCTTCCTGTTCAATTGTTTGGCCATTGAAACGATGATTAAAGACACCCTTGGATATCTTTTGTTGGTGTTGTTAGTTGCGAAGTCGTGTCCAACCCATTGTGACCCCATGGACAATGTTCCTCCAGGCCTTCCTGTCCTCTACCATCCTCTGGAGTCCATTTACTGCTTCACACCTACTGCTTCAGTGACTCCATCCAGCCACCACATTCTCTGTCGTCCCCTTCTTCTTTTGCCCTCCATCGTTCCCAGCATGAGGCTCTTCTCCAGGGAGTCCTTCCTTCTCATTAGGTGGCCAAAGTATTTGAGTTTCCTCTTCAGGATCTGGCTTTCTAAAGAGCAGTCAGGGTTGATCTCCTCTAGAACTGACCAGTTTGATGGCCTTGCAATCCAAGGGACTCGCAGGAATCTTCTCCAGCACCAGAGTTTCAAAGGCCTCCATTCTTTGGCGCTGAGCCTTTCTTATGGTCCAACCTTCACAGCCATCCATTGCAACTGGGAAAACCACAGCCTTGACTATACACACTTTTGTTGGCAGGGTGATGTCTCTGCTTTTCAGTATGCTGTCTAGATTTGCCATAGCTTTCCTCCCCAGGAGCAAGCGTCTTTTATTTTCTTGGCTGTAGTCCCCATCTGCGGTGACCTTGGAGCCCAGGAAAATAAAACCTGTCAATACTTCCATTTCCTCCCCATCTATTTGCTAGGAATTGAGAGGGCCAGATGCCATGATCTTAGTTTTCTTAATGTTGAGTTTCAAGCCAACTTTTGCACTCTCCTCCTTCACCCGCATCAAGAGGTTCTTTAGATCCTCTTCACTGTTTGCCATTAGAGGGGTATCATCTGCATATCTGAGGTTGTTGATATTTCTCCCAGCAATCTGAATTCCAACTTTTGATTCCTCTAGCCCTTCCTTTCTCATGATGTGCTCTGCGTATAAGTTAAATAGGCAAGGCGACAGTATATATACCCTTACCGGACTGGATATCTTATGCTTCCATTTTTCATTAGGATACTGAGCAAGTCAGAGGAAGGATTCCAGAAAAATGACTTGTGTTGGTGCAACAATCCACAGAGGCCTAAAACTTGGTTAAGTTTATTCTTGGCTAGCTTTAGTGGCCAAGTCTATTGCACAAACCCAACTGGCTTGGGTAGTTTGTGATTCAACACAGCACAGAAAAGTGGGTTAACTGTGTAGCCAGGTGAAAGGTTGTGCAAGCACAAGCTGTGGAAAGCTGGATTGGGGTGCTACTGTTGCACAATTATTTTTATTCTCCCGAGAACGCCATCGGCTTTGTGTGTGCAGAAACTGGGGAATAGCGTGACCTGTCAAATGCGCGCCCGACAAAAGCGCGCTGACAAAAGCGCGGCGAGAAAAGAGCAAAGTTGAAACCGCGCCCACAGAAGCATGCCGATAAATGCGCGCCGACAAAAGCTCGCTATCAACAAACCACGCAAAAACAAGGTAAAAACCCTAAGGGTTAGGGTTAGGGTTATTACCTTGTTTTCGCGTGGTTTGTTGATAGCGCGCTTTCGTCGGCACGCATTTATCGGCGCGCTTCTGCCGGCGCGGTTTACATTTCGCTCTTTTCTCGCCGCAGTTTTGTCGGCGCGCTTTTGTCCAGCGCGCATTTGTCGGTGAACCGGGGAATAGAGGATAGGGTGAAAATCCATTTCAACGATTTCATTCTTTCTCCTTTTAACCAAGGGTTGGCGGGCTTCAAAAAATTTAGCAAGGGATTCTCTTCCAGGTTGCTGGGTGAGCGTAAAAATGGTGGGCGTAGTAGCCTAGTCTGCAGTGGGGGTTGATTTTGCCCTCCCCGGGCTCCGGAGACTCTCCTCGAGCCTCCGGAAGGGCGAAAACGGCCTCCCCAGGCTCCGGATGCCTTCTGGAGGCTAGAAACGGGCCTCCTGAAACTTCCGGTAGGCCCATTTTTCGCCCTCCTCGAGCCTCCGTGCACACCCTGCACTTAGCTGCATCCAAATTGGGCCACATGGGGACTCCTGGTTGGGGCGAGGCAGGGTGGGCATTTGGGGGTTCGCCAAACCAAGCAGAATCCTAGCTAGAGGATCACCCAAACCTGTGAGAACCCCCAGCAGCCCATCATCAATTTGTAAATGAGCATTCTCTAATTCCCTTTTTGAAACCAAAATGTGTATTTCCCACCTCAAGTAGAGGCCCCACTTTCTTCCCGATCCTGGTCTCTCTAAAAATTGGCTTCACGCAAACTCCAACTGAACCAGAAAACCGAGCGATTCCTACATCAGCCTTCTATTTCCAGGTTAACTGCAGAAGTGGCTGGCTGACTTTATACTAGGGGTGTCAAACTCAAGGTCTGGAGGCTGGATCCGGCCCACGGGGTGCTTAGATCTGGCCTGCGGGGCCACCCTGGAAACAGCAAAGGACCGGCCTGCGGTGGCTCTGCCCGTGAAAACGGAGCTTAGGAGGGTCGCGTGCAGCTTTCCCGAGCTGTTTTTTCTGGCAAAGGGTTGCAAGAGGCCATTGCAGCCGAAAACGGACCTCAGGGCTCGTTTTCTCTGCCAGAGCGCTTGGGCCGCCACAGCAGTGGTGGGATTCAGCCAGCTCGCACCTATTCGGGAGAGCCGGTTGTTAACTTTCTAAGCAGTTCGGTGAACCGGTTGTTGGAAGAAATCTCCTTTTGTTTTTTTCCACTTTTTAAGACTAATCCTGTAAGGAAGGCAGGAAGGAAACATTCTGGTGTTGTTTCTAGCCTAATCTTTATTCCCCTGTTTACAGAAACTGCCTGTCCCGTTAACCCTTATGACATTGTAACAGCTAAGGCGAAGCGCCCATCAATCTGAGTGACATTGAGTTGGCCATGCCCACCCAGACACATGACCACCGAGCTACGCCTACCCAGCTGATCATTAGGGCAGAGAACCGGTTGTTAAATTATTTGAATCCCACCCCTGCGCCACAGGCATCCCTGACATGAGTGAGTGGTCGAGCTGGCCATGCCCAACCCCGGCCTCCTGAGATCAAACACAACCTTGGTGCAGCCCTCGATGAAATTGAGTTTGGCACCCCTGCTCTATACAATTTGAGACAAGTGGCTGTTCAGTCTCTTCTTAAAAACCTCCAGGGATGAAGCACCAAAACCTCTGAAGGCAAACCCTTCCATTGATTAGTTGTTCTGTCAGGAAATTTCTCCTTAGTTCTAGGTTGCTCCTCTCCTTGATTACTTTCCATCCATTGCTTCTTGTCCTGCCTTCTCGTGTTTTGGAAAGTAGGTTGATCCCCTCTTCTGTGCTGGACAACCAGCTAGCAGTGTGCAGTGACAGCCAAAAAAAGCCAATGCAATCCTAAATTGCATTAACAGAGGGATACAATCAAGATCAAGGGAGGTACTAATACCACTCCATAAAGCCCTAGCAAGACTGCATCCACACCAGTGGTGGGTTTCAAAATTTTTTAGAACCTCATCTGTAGGTGTGGCCTGCTTTGTGGGAGTGGCTTGCTAGCCATGTGACCGAGTGGGAGTGGCTTGCTGGCCATGTGACCGAGTGGGAGTGGCTTGCTGGCCATGTGACCGGGTAGGAGTGGCTTACCAGCTATGTGACTGGGTGGGCGTGGCCAACTTGTAAAATGTGGTGAAACTCACTTAACAATGCTCTTGCTTAGCAACCAAAATGTTGGCTCAGAAACTCTGGCATTTGAAGCACGCAAGTCTTAAAGCTGTCAAGTTTTAAGAGCCGAGGTGGCGCAGTGGTTAAATGCAGCACTGTAGGCTACTTCAGCTGACTGCAGTTCAGCAGTTCGGCTGTTCAAATCTCACCGGCTCAGGGTTGACTCAGCCTTCCATCCTTCCGAGGTGGGTAAAATGAGGACCCGGATTGTTGGGGGCAATATGCTGACTCTGTAAACCGCTTAGAGAGGGCTGAAAGCCCTATGAAGCGGTATATAAGTCTAACTGCTATTGCTAAGTTACAAGACCCTTGCACCCCTAACCCTTTAGAAAAAAAACCCCAGGGGTGTTCAAACTTGACAGCTTTAAGACTTGTGGACTTCAACTCCCAGAATTCCTCCTCTCGCTCTTCATCTTGATGATGTGCGGACGGGCGGGGGGAGGGAGCTGGAACTGGTTCTAAACGGCACGGTAGATTTGTGGAACCTCTTCTATAGAAGAGGTTAGAACTGGCAGGAACCCACCCCTGATCCACGCTATAAACAAAGATGTTGAGACTCTAGAAAAAGGGCAGAGAAGAGCAACAATGATTAGGGGACTGGAAGCTAAAACATTCGATGAACGGTTACAGGAACTGGGCCTGGCTAGTCTAGTGAAGAGAAGGACCACGGAAGACATGATAGCAGTTTTCGAATATTTGAGTGGCTGCCACGGAGAGGAGGGGTGGTCGATCTAGTTTCCAAAGCACTTGAAGGCCTGACAAGGAATAATGGATGGAAACTGATCAAGGAGAGATTCAACCTAGAAATAAGGAGAAACTTTCTGATAGTGAGAACATTCAACCAATGGAACAGAAGTTGCCTTCAGAAGTTGTGGGACCTTTATCACTGGAAGTTTTCAAGAAGAGATTGGACTGCCATCTGTCAGAAGTGGTGTAGGGTCTCCTGCTTGAGCGGGGGGTTGGACTAGATGACCTATAAGGTCCCTTCCAACTCTGCTAATATCTTTATCTGTTAATCTTTGTAGTAGCCCCTCAAATAATGGAATATTCGCAACTCCCTGTAAAAACCAGGGGGAGAAAAATGCCAAAAACAGTAATAAGTGTTCCCCCCCCCCCCGCTCTTTGCTCCGAGGTGTATGGATATGGAGTATCCTCAGATGGTGGGTACTCCTGGCCTATTTTGTCATCTTCTTCCAAAAGTGGTCGGAACACCACGTCCTCCAGCAGACGCCAACGGCCCCACTTTGTCAAAATCTGACCTATGTTGTTGGATTTGAGGGAAGCCTGAGATGGTGAATGACACGGGGATGGTGTAACGTGGCCTTGACCCAAACATTTTTATTTATTTACTGTTATTTTTTGGCATTCATGCAGTGACGCCAGCAACCAAAGTGGGCAGGGATTTCAACATGATGTCCTGGAGGAATTTCTGCTGAGTTGGCTCAGGAAAATATCTCCCTCTGCCAACAAGCGAGCAGCACTTTGGTTTTAAGCCAGGTTTCAGCTGTTCTGTAAAAAAAAAAAAATATGGCAGTTTTATTTCTTTTTTTTCCTTTTCTTTTTTTTTAAAGAATTTTTTTTCATTTTTAGTTAAAACAGACAAACACAACACAAATAAAATAAAATAAAACCATCTTTTGTTACATATTGTAGAAGTGTGTCCATTGGTTATAAATAACTTTCGTGCATCTCTTCCACAGTCATTCCTTATAATTCATATCACATTGTGTATTTTAAATCAAAAATCTTTATATATCTTACTGTCAACATCCCACAGTTCTCATTGGGCTATACTTGTTTTAACGTCATTTGGCATAAAATAATCCAAAAATGGCAGTTTTATTTTGTGGGAAGTTATCATCCAGCCCTCTCCCAGAAAAATGAAATATCCTAGGAAATATTGAAAAGACAGAATATTTCTCTGGATGTGAAAAGAAAGAAACATGTTTTAAAAGACAGAATAGCTGCCTGTAGCTTCCTGCTTTGTCAATGGGCCATTAAGAAGGCCAAACTAGTCCACTTTACATAACAAAGACTTCTCCACTGCAGCCCCAGGGGGGATGGGAGTAAAGGCATGATAATATTGGCCCTTTACCCAACTGACCACCTGGCATCTGAGAACTCAACCAAACCTGGACTCAAAACACAGCCTAGAGAGTTGCCCCTGCATGGCCCCATGGGAGTCTGACAACCAATCAGAATACATTTCTTACACAGGAACAGGAAACAGAGAGGTGGGACTGAACAGGTTATAAAAAGCCTAGCAAGCCCCTTCCTCAGCCCTTCTCTTCTTCTCCACCAACGTTGAAGCATGTGATCACCTTTTCTGTTCAGGGCTCAAGCCATGTGATCCTGTCCACCAATAAACCATCTTTCCAAGCAGCCTCCATGTCTCCAGTGTCTTTTTCCCCACTTGGAGCCGAACCCAGAAGGACATTTCTTTCATTAATTTCTCACACTCCTGGAGTCTGAAAGGGATACACCAGTAGCCGACTGCCACAAGCTTTCTCTGGTTATCTCATCCTAAATAATAGAATAACAGAGTTGGAAGCGACCTTGGAGGTCTTTTAGCCCAGGGGTCACCAAGCCTTTGGACCTCAGAGACCCCTACATTCGTAATTTTAAATCCCACAGACCACTAATATGATCTGTCTAATGACTGGCAGGATGGGCGTGGCTAGGTGGTCATTTGACTGGGTGGGCGTGGCCAACTTGATGTCACTCATGTCGAGGGGCGCCTCTTAACGCAGGGGTGGGTTCCGGCGTTGTGCACAAGCCCTTGATGTGCGCCTTACGCGAATGTGCGGTGCAATAAAAATTGTTCTGCCCAGAAGCAAGAAACAAGATGGAGAACCTGTTCAGGGGTGTGGCAGGCCTGGGTTGCTGCTGGTTCCAGCGACCCAGGCCACCAAACCGCTTCCGGATTGAACCCGCCACTGCTCTAAGGCCTCTACTTGCCCCTCCCCTCCCAGCCACTCCTCGCCTGCCTCCTTGGGCTCCTTGGGGCCCCAATAGGAAGCAGTTGTTGGAAATAAGCAGCACAGGGGCATGTATGCCTGGGACAGTGGTGGGATTCAGCCAGTTCGCACCTATTCGGGAGAACTGGTTATTAACTTTATGAGCAGTTCGGAGAACCAGTTGTTGGAAGAAATCTCCTTTTTTTTTTTTCTACTTTACAGGGCTAATCCTGTAAGGAAGGAAGGAAACATTCTGGTGCTGTTTCTAGCCTGATCTTTATTGCCCTCCTTACAGAAACTTCCTCTCTGGTTAACCCTAATTACATTGTAATAGCTATGGTGAAGCGCCCATCGACCTAAGTGACATTGAGTTGGCCACACCCAAACAGTCACATGACCACCGAGCCCCGCCTACCCAGCTGATCATTAGGGCAGAGAACTGGTTGTTAAATTATTTGAATCCCATCACTGGCCTGGGGGAAGGGGGCATGCGCCGGGGCTGCGCATGCATTGCATTGGGTGGGGGTTGGGCATGTGCACATTCACACGTGTATTCATGCGCTCCGGAAAAGGTTAGCCATCACAGTTCTAGGACGGGGTCACCCCAGGGACCACTAAATTCATAATTTTAAATCCCACGTATCACTAATATGATTTTTCTTTTAAAGAGACAAATAGTATTTAGTGCAATATTTTTAAAAAATGCAAATAATAATTCTGGGGACCACCAACCTTTTCTCCCAGACCACCAGGGGGTCCACGAACCCCTGGTTGGTGACCACCATTTTAGGAGGTAAAGGGATCAATTCAGCGGATCCGCAAAGTGGCACCCTGTCCAATGTGTCCCTCCTGAGCTCGGTATAAATGTAGTGCAGAGATCCGGACCCTCACCACTCTCCCGGCCTTCCGTAAAGCGACCAAGACCTGGCTGTTCCGGCAGGCCTGGGGTTGTTGATTAATTTCCAGCCCCACTTGATGGAATGGATGTTGTATTGATTTTAATTCTGTATTTTTAAATGTTTTAAATGCTTTCACTTGTTGTGAGCCGGCCAGAGTCCCCTAGAGCAGTGTTTCTCAACCTTGGCAACTTGAAGATGTCCGGACTTCAACTCCCAGAATTCCCCAGCCAGCGAATGTCAATGTCAAAGCGAATGCTGGCTGGGGAATTCTGGGAGTTGAAGTCCGGACATCTTCAAGTTGCCAAGGTTGAGAAACACTGCCCTAGAGAGTGGGCGGCATACAAATTCTATTAAAATTGAAAGTTTAAAGTAGTTTAACAAGACTTTGCATTTAAACATCAGGACGGATATGGTGGGAGGAGAATCTACCATCCTGCGGAGAATTTTGCAATACAAATTCTCTTGCATTCAGGATGCCCTCTTCAAAGGGATATTGTTGATGCAAATGATTGATTGATTGATTGAGGAAAGCATCAACTGTGCAGAACCAACCTTGCCCTTTTTCCAATGTCAAAGATTAGCCTTCAAGTAACCAGGGTGTATTCCCATCGCCCAGCACAGCCGGCTAATTCATAGGCGAAGGAGGATGAGCTGCAGTTTCTGTTGCCATGGAAACCCCCTTTCTAAGAAGGAAGCAGTTGGTACCCTCTAAACTATTGCAGGAAGTATTTAGACACATGAGGAAAAAGCAGATTATTTATATTTACACACACCCCGCCCACACAGACACATATATAGGGTAGTCGTGGCCGAGTGGTTAAGGCGATGGACTAGAAATCCATTGGGGTCTCCCCGCGCAGGTTCGAATCCTGCCGACTACGAAAAAGTATGCAAATTACTTTCTCTGCAGTTTTTTTTCCTCCCCGTTGGGTTAATTCAATTTTTAAATCGTGTTTGGAAAAAAAAAAAAAAGCATCGGAGAGGATCACCCTTCCTCTTAGGAGGTTGTTTTGGATGTTTCAGCCATGCCTCCCCCCCCCCAAACTGAACATAGATTAAATTGACCTCCATGCAAAATATACTCAAATTAAGGGACCCAAATCTTTACGCTTGTTTCCCCCTCCTCGTAGTCGGCAGGATTCGAACCTGCGCGGGGAGACCCCAATGGATTTCTAGTCCATCGCCTTAACCACTCGGCCACGACTACCAGATGCTTGCTTCTTATTTGGTCTATGTCAATCAATAGACTAAATGCATTTATTCTACTGTCCACCCACTCCCTGCCTCCCCCCAATTCTGGCCAATATTCTTCTGTTCCAAACTCAGAGCAACTGAAGTCACCATTTCTGGGCAGCTTTTAAAATTGGAATCTTTTGTGGTATCTGGTTTTCCTTGTTTTCATTACCCAAGATAGGTAACATCATCAGTGCTGGTGGGAGACTTGAAGTTAATAAAATAGCAAATTGATAATAGAATCGAACAGAAAGAATATCTTTTTATTCTTGATGAATGTATTTTTATTCTCCTTATGTACACTGAGAGCCTTTGCAACAAAGACAAATTCCTTGTGTGTCCAATCACACTTGGCTAATAAAGAATTCTATTCTATTCCATTCCATTCCATATACTATTTTATTCCATTCCATTCCATTCCATATTCTATTCTATTCCACTCCACTCCATTCCATTCCATATTCTATTCTATTCCATTCCATATTCTATTCTATTCTATTCCATTCCATATTCTATTCTATTCTATTCCATTCCATTCCATTCCATATTCTATTCCACTCCACTCCATTCCATTCCATATTCTATTCTATTCCACTCCACTCCATTCCATTCCATATTCTATTCTATTCCATTCCATATTCTATTCCATTCCATATTCTATTCTATTCTATTCCATTCCATATTCTATTCTATTCTATTCTATTCCATTCTATTCCATTCCATATTCTATTCTATTCCACTCCACTCCACTCCATTCCATTCCATATTCTATTCTATTCCACTCCACTCCATTCCATTCCATATTCTATTCTATTCTATTCCATTCCATATTCTATTCTATTCCATTCCATATTCTATTCCATTCCATATTCTATTCTATTCTATTCTATTCCATATTCTATTCTATTCTATTCTATTCTATTCCATTCCATTCCATTCCATATTCTATTCTATCCCACTCCACTCCACTCCATATTCTATTCTATTCTATTCCATTCCATTCCATTCCATATTCTATTCTATTCTATTCTATTCTATTCTATTCCATTCCATATACTATTCTATTCTATTCCATTCCATATTCTATTCTATTCTATTCTATTCCATTCCATATTCTATTCCATTCCATTCCATATACTATTTTATTCCATTCCATTCCATTCCATTCCATTCCATATTCTATTCTATTCTATTCCATTCCATTCCATATGCTATTATATTCCACTCCATTCCATATTTTCTATTCTATTCTAGGTCCCATTGGCCAAAAAACATATTTTTGGAGATTCATTTCAGGTGGTTCCATGAGCATCGCTTTCTGAGATACATTATTTGCTTACTTGCCTCTGCTGTCCGTTGGAGACTTTCTCCAATGCGTTTATGTAACATTTCCAAGCAACGTTTTTTTAACTGATTTACAGAGATTTGAAAGGGACCTTGTAGGTCATCTAGTCCAACCCCCACCACCCCCAGCAGAATATATTGGCCAAGTGTGATTGGGACACACAAGGCGTTTGTCTTTGGTGCATATGCTCTCAGTCTACATAAAAAGAAAAGATACATTCATCACGAATCATAAGGTACAACACTTAATGATAGTCATGTTCTTTCTGCGCCAACTCAGGAAGCTCAAACTGTCCAAGCTGATTCAATTCTACAGAGGAATTATTGAGCCTGTCATCTGCACCTCCATAACTGTATGGTTTGATTCTGCACCCAAACAAGACAGACACAGACTTCAACAGATAATTAGAACTGCAGAAAAAAATGATTACTACCAACCCATTGAGAACCTGTACAGTGCACGAGTCAAAAAGAGGGCTGTGAAAATATCAACATATCTACATGTTCACATCCTGAACATAAATTGTTTCAACTCCTACCCTCCAAATGATGCTATAGGGCACTGCACACCAAGACAACTAGACACAAGGACAGTTTTTCCCCGAATGTCATCCCTCTGCTAAACAAATAATTTCCACACCACTGTCAAACTATTCACTAAGGCTGCATTCCTATTACTATTAATCTTCTCATCGTTCCTACCACCCAGCTCCTCCCACTTAGGACTGCGGGACTGTAACTTTGTTGCTTGTATCCTTACAATTTATACTGATATTGTTTCCTGATTTGTACCCTAGGACTATCATTACATCCTGTACCTTATGATTTGTGACGAATGTATCTCTGTCTTTTTACGCACACTGAGAGCATCAGCACCAAAGACAAATTCCTTGCGTTTCCAGTCACATTTGGCCAATAAAGGAATCTAGTCTATTCACCGGGTACCAATAAGCAATCCCATCACACTAGGAAGCAATCAATATAAATCTAAGGTGACCAGATTTTCAGATTGGTAAAGAGGGACACCTTTGACTGGGGGGGGGGGGGTAGGCTTGATTAAAAATTTTATACGGAGCAACAAAAATTTTCATACAACACAAAAGTAGTGACCATGAGAATGCTGCAATGGTCGCTAAGTGTGAAAATGGTCGCTAAGTGTGAAAAATGATCATCAGTCACTTTTTTCAATGCCATTGTAACTTCGGTCACTATACCACCTTTCTTGCCACAGTTCTTAAGTGAATAAGTGCAGCTGATAAGTTAGTAACATAAGTGAATCTGGTTTCCCCATTTGACTTTGTCAAAAGGTGATTTATATGACCCCAGGACACAGAAACCATCATAAATACGAATCTGTTGCCAAACCTCAAAATTTTGATCGCGTGACCATGAGGATGCTGCAACGGTCGCTAAGTGTGAAAATGGTCGCTAAGTGTGAAAAATGGTCATCAGTCACTTTTTTCAATGCCATTGTAACTTTGGTCACTAAGCCCATTATTATCGTAAGGTTACAAGCAACAAAGTTACAGTCCTGCAGTCGTTAAGTGAGAGGAGGTGGGTGATAGGAACGAGAGAAGATGGATAGTAGTAGCAATGCAGCCTTAGTGAATAGTTTGACAGTGTTGAGGGGATTATTTCTTTAGCGGAGCGATGTAGAGAGACCCTACTACACCATTGCGCGTTAGATCCAACGAAACACAATGGCAAGAGCTCTTCCTCATCCGACTAAAAGGACATCACAAGGGGTGCGCATTTGCGCGCAAGCCAGGATCGCTTTTGCACGCGCCCTTCCTTTCCCTCGCCCCCCCTTTTTTTTCAAGGCTGAAAAGAGGAGGAAGCGAGGCAGCCAATGGGAGATGAGGGCGGGGCCCTGGCCACCTCCCACCTACCCGCCCACTCCCCCTCTCCTCTTGCCCGGGAAGTTCCCCTCCCAGGAAAGGGGTCAGTGCGCGCCGCAGCCTCGCCAAGTGCCCCGTGATCGTGGCGATCGCGCGCGGGGATTGAGAGAGAGAGAGAGAGAGACGATCCAAGCCAAGCTTCGGGCAGGTAAGCCTTGCAACCCCGAGACTGGCGGGGGGAAAGGGTTGGGGGCTTTTCTCACGACCTTCTTCTGCCACCTAAGTTGGGATCGTGGGGAAAAGTCGCGCACTTTCTTGGAAGGAAGCGGGCCGGGGTCTTCCCTCCCCCCCTTTTTGGGGGGAGAGGTGGGCAAACTTTCCCTTGGGCTCCGCAGAAGGAGAAGCAGCAGCACGTGCATCCGCGGAGGCGTCCTGGACGCGTGGGATTACAACTCCCATCACTCTGGGCCGGCTGAGAGGGGAAGATATTTGGGGAGTGGGGGGGTACTGTTTTGCTGGGGACGCCTGTTCAAGCAGGAAACGCTTTAGGTTTTTAATTTTTTTAAAGAAATATGGAGAGATTGGATGGTGAGAAAAGTTTGGCTGAAGTTTTTTTTTGACTCGATTTAGGTTTCTGTTTGAGTGAGATAATTTGGGATTTATTGTCGTTTTTTACTGCGAGCACACACCGCCTTAAAAACGAAACTCTGTTGCCTGCTCTCAAAAGAAAGTGTATAGCGAAAACATAAATGAACAAAGTTGGAAGGGACCTTGTAGGTCATTTAGCCCAACCCCTCTGCCCAAGCAGGAGACCTATACCACCCCCAACAAATGACAGTCCAATCTTGAAAGTCTCCAGTGATGAAGCTCCCAGCACTTCTGAAGCTGTTCCATGAGTTGATTGTGCTCAGTGTCAGAAGAAATTTCACCTTATTTCTAGGTTGAATCTCTCCTTGATCAGCTTCCATCCATTATTCATTGTCTGGCCTTCAGGTGCTTTGGAAAATAATTGACCCCCTTCCTCTCTGTGGCAGCCCCTCAAATATTGGAAGACTGCTATCCTGTCTCCCCTGGTCCTTCTCTTCACTATGATAGTCATGCCCAGTTCCTGCAGCCGTTCTTGTCTACCCAAACACACACATAACACATGTTATATACACATGTTATATGCATACATACATATATACATGCCTTCAGTGTTTAGTCATGCTGGCCGTATGACCACGGAATTGTCATCAGAGAGCACTGGCTCTTCGGTTTACAAACGGAGATGAGCACCGCCCCCTAGAGTCGGGAACGACTAGCACGTATGTGCAAGTGGGAATCTTTACCATGTATATATGCATTTGAATAGAATAGGATAGAATTCCCTTCTTTACTTTCACAACTCCAACCGAATAGGATTAGAATTTAGAATAGAATGGAATAAATTAGAATAGGAAATAAAATAGAATAAAGTAGAGAATTAGAATAGAATAAGAAATAGGATAGAATAGAGAATTAGAATAGAGTAGAATAGAATAGGATATAGAATAGAATTCTTTATTGGCCTTTTTTGTTTTTTCTCTTTTTTTATTCTTTTTGTAAGCTGCCCGGAGTCCTTCGGGATTGGGCGGCATATAAATTTTGATAATTAAATTAAATTAAGTGTGATTCGACACCCAAGGAATTTGTCCTGGATGCATTGTTCATTGTACATAAAGCTACAAGGGGTAAAACCCTGATCATAAGTCATCATAAAAATACATTCATCATAACGGGGCACTGTTTAGACTTCCTGCCTGGGGCGCCCCGATTTGATTTTTTGAATGTTGATTCTTAGTGTGTAAAATTTGCACCTTAGTAGCATTTAACCTGTTTTTGTTGGTTGTTTTATACATTAGAGAGGCGGTTACGGTGAAGGACATCAAGCTAGTAACTGGCCGACGGTGAGTTCTAGTCTTGCCTTCCGCTAGTTGGGTGACCTTGGGCCGGTCACGTTCTCTCAGGCCTAGGAAGGAGGCAATGACGAACCACTTTTGAAAGGGAAAAAAAAACCCTTGCCAGGTGCAAGATGGACCCTTGCCCTGAGATACCCAATTTGTGATCATTTTTGTGCAATTTGTAGGCTAAATAACGAAGGCTGTTGCTCTGTGGCTTTGAGTGAAGCAAGAATTGTGAGCCGTAGGCCAACGACCTCTTTGGCTCGTGTCCGTTGGGTATTTGCTCCGAGGACTTTTAGATCAATCAGCGGCTCTCTGGAGTAAGACCGACGTCGGCTAGTACCACACAGCAGTTGCCAGATGTACTTAGGTGACTTCTGAAATGAAATGCAGTATCTGCTCCCTTATCGCTCCAGTCTTTTCCGTGTACTGACAACGAGGCTGTAGCATTTAGGGTTCCCGAGGCTGAAGATGAAAGGAATGTTCACTCACGGATAGCTGAATCAACCAAAGTTTATTGAGCATCCAGAATTAACATGAGAACCAACAGCAAAATTATTAATCATGAAACATCATTCTTATAGTGTTTTCAGCTTCTTTGAGCTTTACGTATTATCTCATTATTGGCTAACAAGTCTCCAAGGCACAATAATTGGTTAGTCCTTACATCATTGGTGTTTGTGAGAATGTTCACGTTGTAATAGCTAAGTAAATCAAGTGTTATCAAATAAGTGAATAAAATGTTGCAGGTTATCATCCCGTGTCCTCGAACATCCCTGGGAACACTGCAAGAGCAAAGAATAGCTGACAGGCAAATATTTTCTGCAGATTGCTGCAGTTTCTACTTACACATATAACCTCAGTTCTAAGGACCATCCAGATGATTCGCTGTAAAAACCCTACACGAGGCCTAGAAAATTCTTTAAAAAATTAAAATTAAAAATTGCATTCTCGACTTACGACCACAGTTGGGAGTTCTTTTCTTTAATCAAAGTAGTCAATTTTGCCCTTTCAGGCAACCCCATCAACTTCTGCAGCCTTTGGTCCGTAGCAGGAATCCAAGTGTCCTTCCATTTATTTCGTGCCTACAATTGCCTTGTTGCAGCCAACATATATAATAACAAAGTTTCAAGTTTTTTTCTCCAGTTCTTTTTCCAGCAGGCCCAAAAGGAAAAAAAAAAGTTCTGGTTTCTTTTTTACCTCCATTTTCAATTTTTTTCTCTATTAAAATATAAATCGTACTCCAATTATTATTTTTTTTGCTTTACCACATGTCCACCATAGATGATAAAAAGTCCCTTCTTTACTTTTATACTTCCAAAAGAATAGAACAGAACAGAATAGAATTCTTTATTAGCCAAGTGTGATTCGATACACAAGGAATTTGTCTTCAGTGCATAAGCTCTCAGTACGTAAAAAATACATTCACCAAGAATCATAAGATACAACACTTAATGATAGTCATAGGATACTGTTCTGACCCCCCTCCGTCCGGTGAGTAACGCCGACACAAGCTTACTGTTAGCCACGCTTTATTTACAGTAATTAATCACAGACAAGACGTTGGCAGCAACCCAGACTCCCACAGATAAAAGATACAATACACACAAGAGCTTCTCCAGCTTGGTATGAATGGTTGTGTCCTGCAAAAGGTCTCCTCCCAAAGTCTCTTCTTATATACTCTCTTGGGAGGAGCCAAATCACAACCACCTGGGCCTGATTATCTCCTATGAGTCTTGTCTCCGTAATTGCTGCCTTCGTTTCTCTGCCCGCCTCTGCCAGGCGTCAGGAACAAACTCCCTTTGGTCTTCACCACTGCTCCAGTGCCTGATGGGACAAACTTCCTTTGACTTTCACCACTGCTCCATGCCTCAGGCGCCTCCTGGTGGCCAACCAGCCTCTCTGGTCCCTGCTCGGAGTCTGAACCCTGCCCAGGCTCCACCACATCTTTGATAGCAGACTCATAGGGGTCCTCACTATCGGAGTCCATCGGCAGCTCCAACGGCTCCTGCTGGGCCACAACAGGATGCTAAATAAGCAATCAAATCATATTAGGTGGCGCAGTGGTTAAATGCAGCACTGCAGGCTACTTCAGCTGACTGTAGTTCTACAGTTCGGCTGTTCAAATCTCACCGGCTCAGGGTTGACTCAGCCTTCCATCCTTCCGAGGTGGGTAAAATGAGGACCCGGATTGTTGTTGGGGGCCATATGCTGACTCTGTAAACCGCTTAGAGAGGGCTGAAAGCCCTATGAAGCGGTATATAAGTCTAACTGCTATTGCTATTGCTATATTAGGAAACTAAATAAAGCAATATAAACCGCAAAGATACAAGCAACAAGGTTATAGTCATAAGTAGGAGGAGATAAGTAATAGGAAGGATAAGAAGCATAATAGTAATGCAGTCTTAGTAAATAGTTTGACAGCGTTGTGGGAATTAATTGTTTAGCAGAGTGATGGCATTTGGGAAAAAACAATTCTTGTGTCTAGTTGTTTTGGTGTGCAGTGCTCTATAGCGTCGTTGTGAGGGTAGACGTTTAAAAAATTTATGTCCAGGATGTGAGGGGTCTGTAGATATTTTCACAGCCCTCTTTTTGACTCGTGCAGTATACAGGTCCTCAATGGTAGCAATTTTTTCTGCAGTTCTAATTATCCCTTGAAGTCTGTGTCTTGTCCTGCTTGATTGCAGAGCAAAACCAGATTCATTTGACATACATTTATACGTTCATTTATAAATGTATATTCCTTTATACATATATTATACATTCATAACATTTATTTGACGTACCTTTATACCTCTTGGATAATTTATCTGGTGTTAAATGCCAGATGATATTGAAACACTATTTTGTATGTATATTGTTAAGTTTCCTCATTGCCCTGTGTTAGGTAAGCTCCCTGTTGGGAGAGCTAGTGTGTTCAGAGAAGCGTTGTGAGAGTTGTGTTGGAGAACACACAAACCAGCATACAGGGACACTGCATTTTAAATAGGCTTTTACTTTCGTGGAAATAGAGGTATCAGAGTCCATCAAACAGTCCAAGTCATACACGGATAAGACAGTCAGTCATCAACGTCTTTCAGTTAAGGGATAATCCAAATAACATAGTCCAGTATCATATAATCAGTTCAGAACTCAAAGTTTGCTAGCAGTTGCAAAACGTACAATAGCTCGCGGCACTTCCAGATCAGCCCAGCATCTAACGAAACAGAGAGAGAGAGCTAACAGTCGTTCTGGCTCCCTCTTATGGCCGATTGAGGAAAACCAACCAATCACATTTTACAGTATGTTTTAAAGAAACAGGTACAACGTTGTTACATGATTCATATATTGCCAACCCAACCGTTAGAATGATATTCTTAACACCTTGCCTATTCTGTTCCCTCAGGACAGCTATGGTGGTTCTACATTATTACCAACGGCCCAGCGAGGCCGACAGGGACCTCAACAACCTTCTACTGTCTGCCCAAACTATCTTAGGCAATGGCGCCCAAGCGGTCCAGAAGGAACTGTGCTTCAACGTTAACTGGACGGGTATGAGAATTGAATCAACTTTGATCTAAATCCATATTGCTCAACCTTGGCAGCTTGAAGATGTATGGCAGGGATGTCAAACTTGATTTTGTGGAGGGCTGCATAAGGGTTGTGTTTGATCTCGGGGAGATGGGGTGGACGTGGCCAGCTCAACGTCACTTGTTGAGATTCAGTTTTCGGCTACGATGGCCTCATCCAGCCATCTGCCAGTGAAAATGGAGCTCCTGGGAGCCACGCTTAGTGGGGCCCACCCGGGCTCCATTTTCAGCTGCAACAGCCTCCTGCAGCCCTCTGCCAGCAAAAACAGAGCCTGGGAAGGCCGTGTGCAACCTACCTGGGCTCCGTTTTTGGCCGCAACAGCCTCATGCAGCCCACTGCCAGTGAAAACAGAGCCCAGGGAGGCTGTGTTCAGCCTGCCCAAGTTCCGTTTTCGGCTGCAACAGCTTCCTGCAGCCATCTGCCAGCGAAAATGTAGCTCCTGGGAGCCACGCTTAGTAGCGCTCCATTTTCCCTAGCAGAGGTCTGCAGGAGGCTGTTGCAGCTGAAAACAGAGCCCGGGCGTCCTGCCCGCAGGCTCTCTGGGCTCCGTTTTCACTGGCAGAGGTCTGCAGGAGGCTGTTGCAGCCGAAAACAGAGCCCAGGCGGCCTGCCCGCAGCCTCTCTGGGCTCTGTTTTCACTGGCAGAGGGCTGCAGGAGGCTATTGCAGCCGAAAACAGAGCTCGGGTGGGTTGCAGGTGGCCTCCCCAGACTCTGTTTTTGCTGGCAGAGGGCTGCAGGAGGCCGTAGTTTTCTCTGCCAGAGGAACCGCTGGCCAGTCCTTCACTGTTCCAGGGTGGCTTTGCGGACCACATCTAAGCACCGGATACGGCCCATGGGCCTTGAGTTTGACCAGTGACGTGCGGTCAGCTTTAGGCCTGGTGAGGCACTTTTTTGACTTGTGGACTTCAACTCCCAGAATTCCACAGCCAGGCATGCTCAGTTCCGATTTAAAGCGACAGCATTTTTCCCCCTTGCAAAATAAGTTTTCCCATTCTTTTTCTTCTCCCTCCCTCCCCCTCCTTCCTCCCTGTCTCCCTCCCTCCCCCCTCTCTCAAACAGACACACGCACACAGAGAACTTCGATCCCTCTCTCATTCACTTACTCTCAAACACAAACACAGAAGTTGGATTGGATATATTTTCCAAAGGCTTCAAAGCAGCTCCTCTGCCATACCCCCCCTTCCCCTGCTGCCTTCCGATCAAACTTTTTGAATTCCTCCCCCCTCCCCACACACGCACCTTTTCCAGCTGTTTCAGAGACGATTTCAACTCTGCTTCTCCCTGCCGTGCCCTGCCCTCCCCTCTTGAAAGGCCAGAGCTCTGTCAGACTGAGCTAGTTGCTCCCAGAGAATTCTAAAAAGCCTCTAAAAATGCCCTCTACAGGAGGCGAGAGAATACGTGCCTCATTTGCATAAGGAATTCTTTGCTTGTTAACCCTTGCTTAATTCTTAAAAGGCGAAAAATTCCTTATGTAAAAGAGGCCCCTAGTTCTCTGGCCTCCTCCTAGTTAATACTGAGAGCAGACACCAAGCCACTGTGACTTGAAATCTGGTAGCAACTACCCTGGCTTTAATTATTTTAAAAAAATTATTTAAAATTCTTTCCTTTCCCTGAGGAAACTGGTGAGGCCCCGCCTCCCTTGCCTCTAGTGACTGCACGTTCCTGTGTTTGACAACCCTGATGTATGGACTTCAACTCCCAGAATTCCCCAACCAGCATGGCTGACTAAGGAATTCTGGGAATTGAAGTCCACCCATCTCCAACCTGCCAAAGCGTAGATTCTGATGGATGCTATGGAATGAAGAACTGAGGGAAGCACGCTAACATGGTGGGTTTCTTCCTATTTAAGGGATAACGGTTTGGTTCAGAGCTTGTTCATCCCCCTCTTACCAAGATAATGGCTTGCTGGGTTGTAGCCCTGTTGAATTATGGCAGGGGTGTCAAACTCAATTTCATTGAGGGCCGCATCAGGGCTACGGTTGACCTTGGGGGGCTGTGTTTGTGTGGCCGACCAGGTAAGCGTGGCTGCCTGGATGGATGTGACCCACCAGATGAGTGTGGCCAACTGGGTGGGTGTGGCCAGCTTTACGCTACTCCCCAAACTGCTGGCATGTTTCCTCTTCGCACTGGGTAGACCAGGCCGAAGCCACGTTGGCCGGATCTGATCACATCAGGGGTTTGAGTTTCACACCCCTGGATTTTGGGAAAAGTGGCTACATTTTTCCCATCCCTGTGTTGTCACCAGGAAAGACTCTCCCAAGCGCCCGGGAGATGGAGATGTTGCAATGGGTTTTTGGCTGTCCGTTCGAAGAAGGCGATATCGCACCCACATCGTTCCTCAGTCCACGCCCATCTGATCTGCTGGTAGAGATCGGTCCACGGTAAGTCTTCTGGCGAAGGCAAAGCCGCACAAAAGGAAGGAAGGATATTATCTTATTTTTCGGATTATAAGATGCACCGGAGTATAAGACGCACCGTGATTTTGAAGAGGTAAATTTTTAAAAAAAGTTTTTGTACTCTGCAGGCCTCCCAAACCATCTGCACGCACTCATTTTTTGCAAAAAAAAGAGGGGGGCGGCACAAAAAGCTTTGGGAGGCTCTTAAAGTGCTCCTGGGGGCTGGGAGGGGCAAAAATGGACAAATATTTTGCTCGTTTTTGCCCTCCCCAACCCTCAGGAGCACTTTGCAAGCCTCCCAAACCCTCTGCACGTCCATTTTTGCAAAGGGGGCAGGGTTTCGGAAGGCCACCCAATCTAATTTTCTGAGATTGTGGATTTGGGGTTTTCATGAGCTGTAAACCATAATCATGGCTTGAACTATCTTGCTTTGCATGTAATGAGTCTATCTCATATGTTAGTTTCAACGTTTAAGTTGCATTACTGAAATAAATGAACTTTTGCACGATATTCTAATTTTTTGAGTTTTACCTGTATGCTCGTCAGCTTGAGTGACTTGTAAAGTAATACAGCTGGAATAAAAATCTAATAAACGAATAAAATAAATCATTATAAATAGCGTGCCTAGAGTTGATCGGTTTGTTTTAAATCAGTTGTGACTGGGGAGAAGTACTGTGACTTTCTAGGCTTTGTCATCTATGGTTGCTTCAGCGTTGTTGTTGTTCAATCGTTGTGTCCAACTCTTTGTGATCCCATGGCCCAGATCATGCCAGGCACCCTTGTTCTCCACTGCCTTCCAGAGTGTGACCAAATTCATGTTTATTGTGTCAATGACATATCTAACCATCTGTGAGCCACAGTGGCGTAGTGGTTAGAGTGCAGTACTGCAGGCTACTTCTCCTGACTGCCAGCTGCCTGCAATTTGGCAGTTCAAATCTCATCAGGCTGAAGGTTGACTCAGCCTTCCGTCCTTCCGAGGTGGGTAAAATGAAGACCCAGATTTTGGGGGGCAAGAGGCTGACTCTGTAAACTGCTTAGAAAAGGCT
Organism: Thamnophis sirtalis; assembly: GCF_051295495.1. Classification (NCBI taxonomy): domain Eukaryota; kingdom Metazoa; phylum Chordata; class Lepidosauria; order Squamata; family Natricidae; genus Thamnophis; species Thamnophis sirtalis. The sequence continues at coordinate 131,351,490 of NW_028261384.1, forward strand.
GTAAAAGCACTATAAAACGGTATATAAGTCTATGTGCTACTGCTATTTCATCCTTGGCCATCAGCGTCTTCTTTTTCCTTCCATCTTTCCCGAAAATCAGGGTCTTTTCCAATGAATCTTCTCTCTTCTGATTAGGTGGCCAAAAGTATCTGAGCTTTGGTATCTGTCCTTCCAAAAAACATTCAGGATTGATGTCCTGTAGGATTGACTGATTTGATCTCCTTTCATTAGACGTTCTTAAAGGACATATGGCAAGAATGGATCCAAGCCTCAAATCTATTTGGATTTAATTTCAAAACTACTACCTCCTCCTCTTCTTCCTCTTCCTCCTCCTCTTCTTCTTCTTCTTCTTCTTCTTCTTCTTCCTCCTCCTCCTCCCCCTCCTCCTCTTCTTCTTCTTCTCCACCTCCTCTTCCTCTTCTTCCTCCCCCTCCTCCTCTTCGTTGTCTTCTTCTTCTTCTTCCTCTTCTTCTTCTCCTCCACCTCCTCTTCCGCTTCTTCACCTCTTCTTCTTCTTCTTCCTCCTCCTCCTCTTCCTCCTCCTCCTCCTCTTCTTCTTCTTCTTCTCGTTCTCCTCGTTCTCCTCTTCCTCTTCCTCTGCTGCTGCACTGATGGTGTTACCTAGTTGGGTAATGAAATGAATGCAAGAAAACCAACAAGCTCAGAAAGCACCGAGAAGCACACAGTCTTCCCCCTCTTCCTCCTCCTCCTCCTCCTCCTCCTCCTCCATCATTCTATTTATCTTCATCTTCTTCATGCTTGCAGGTTGAATTTTTCTACAGCCTATTCCACCAATGCTGTCTCCGTGTGCCTGGCCGCTGGGTTGGAAAACATTGACCGAGTTGAGTGTTCCCGACGCTACCTTTTCAAAGTAGGTGCATATTTTTCTGTTTTCTTCTTGTTTCCCCTCTGCTTCCCACACACACATCTAATTTTATGCAGAGGGAACTGTTCTGCACCCTCTCCTGCAGGGATGAAAATTCTTGAAGGATAGCTGAATAAATCTTTCATAGGATGCCTCGACATCCCAAATTTACGTACCATATTTTTTGGAGTATAAGACGCACGCTGTATAAGGTTTTGAAGAGGCAAATTTAAAAAAAAAAGTTTTTGCACTCTGCAAACCTCCCAAAAATGGCCCGTTCACGAAAACGGGCCTGTTATTTTTTTTTCAAAAAAAAGGGCATAAATAGCCCTTAGGAGGCTTGTAGAGTGCTCCTGGGGGGGGGGTAGGGGGGGCAAAAACAAGCAAAAAATGGTCCGTTTTTTGCTCATTTCTGCCCTTTCCCAGCCCCCAGGAGCTCTCTGAAAGCCTCCTAAAAGCTGTGCATGGCCATTTTGGTGAAAGGGGCGGGGTTTCGGGAGGCCCAAAATGCTGTATTCAGTGTATAAGAGGCACCCAGATTTTCAGCCTCTTTTTTGAGGGGAAAAAGGTGCGTCTTATACTCCACCCTAAAATACGGTAGCTAAGCAAGACAATCGTAACGATTAGAAGTTAGAAAGGAAAGAAAGGAAACGTCTTTTTATAAAAGGTGATATGATTAAAAGCTAAAATAGGTGATAGAAATAAGAGAAGGGGGAATATCAACGTATACATTTTTATGTAATAAAATGAAAGCAATGATAAGAGAAAACATGAAATAGCTGAACAATGATAGATTGCAACCTAAGACAAATGTGCATTATTTACTAGAAATATATAAGTTGATTGAATGTAATAATTACGAGTAACTTCATTAGTTTTCTTTGTGTCACAATGCATGATGCCTAGATGTCACATTGTTCACGCATTAATTTTATACATTTACAAAAAATTAAAAAAAACTTGGAAACAGCAAGACACTTGTTAAGTGAATTTTGCTCCGTTTTACGACCTTTTTCGCCACAGTTGTTAAGTGAATCACTGCAGAGGTTAAGTGAGTCACACGGCTGTTAAGTGAACCTTGGCTTCCCCATTTGACTTTGCTTGTCGCCAAGAGGGAATCACGTGACCTGCAACCGTCCTAAAGCCATGCCAGTTGCTAAGCATCCAAATTTTGATTGTGTGACCACAGGGATGCTGTAAATACTTTGTAAGTGTGAAAAATGCTCACAGTTAACTTTTTTTTTAATGCTGTTGTAATTGCAGACTGTCACTAAACAAAAGGTTGCAAGCCAAAGATACTGTTGTAGAAAAAACAGGACACGCAAGCCAGCTCTTCAGGGAAGGGATAGTTTATTTGCGCAGGTTCATAGCAAAGAAGAATTGGCCTGAACAAAGAGTGAAAGTCAGGAAATGCCTTATATAGTTTATTGCTTTCAGCTAAAGCCATCTGTTAGTTTTGGAAACACCCCTCAAGATTTGCCCCTGGGTTACAGCAATATTATGTCTACAGGAAATAATAATACATAGTCAGCCAATGGTCAACTATAGCATACATTTGGGGAAGTAAATTGTGTCTTTCCAGACAGATTTCAGTCAAGCCAGCAGATACATTAAAATAGAGACTTTTGCTTCAGCAGTTTTCATGTGCATACTTCCTAAAAGCAAACGTTTGCAATTTCTATATATGAACAGTTAAAGCTTAATGTCATGAAACCCTAGTTTGGTTCAGGCTTGAGGCCTAGCTTGGTTCAGCCTGCCACCTCAATACTTTTTCAGTTGATTCTGGATCAACTTCCATAACACTTCCAGCAAAGGGAGGGGTGGAAATTCTACAATTCTTTGTTGGGATTATATTCACTAAGAATGACAAATCCTGAGAATTGTAGGTTTCGTTTTAAGACTAGATGGACAGTTTCCAAAATGTCTGGAAAGCCCGATCAATCACTACAGATTTGCTACACCAGGGGTTGGCAACCCGCATGTGGCTCTTTCATCCCTTTGCTGTGGCTCCCTGTTGCCGGTCGGCTCCACAATTGATAGGGCTATCGGTTAGGACAGTGATGGCAAACCTTTTTTGGCTCCCGTGTCAAAAGCAGGGGGGGACGCAGGGGGATCGTGCGCAGGCAGGGCCGGATTTAGATGAAAAGAGGCCCTAGGCTATTCCACTTATGAGGCCCTTTCACCTCCCATTTTTAAGTTTGTAAATTACATGAGAGACAATAAAATACATCATTACTGTGATATATATCAATATATATCAATAAATATAGCTGGCTTCCCGACGGAGGGCAGCTCTGCTCTGCGGCAAAGGCAATGAGGCCAGCCGCCTCCCCTGCTGCGCTCAGCTGCCCAGCTTGGCCCCCTCGCCCTCACCTGCCTGGCTGCTGGTGGGCTCCGCGTCGACAGGGCGGCTTCTGGGAGCGGCCGCGCCTCTCGCCTGACCGCCGGTGCCGGGAACGTGGGCGGGCTCCCCAACTGCTGCGGCGCTGGAACGATCTTAACCAATACATTTTTATGTTTGTTTATTAATCATATGCGTAGAATTTCTCCTTATTTTCGGTTCAGTGTTTTAGTGTTCACTGTTTTTAGAATAGTGTAATTTTAATTTTGCTAACAATTTGAATGTAGGCCCCTCTTGATCTTGAGGCCCTAGGCTGAAGCCTAGTTAGCCTATAGGAAAATCCGGCCCTGTGCGCAGGTGTGCCACACCCATAGTACTATGCCTGTGACCCAGTGCCCCCCCCCCGCTTTTGGCACAGTGGAGCTAAGGTGGCCGATGGCTCGTGTGCCCATAGAGAGGGCTCTGCGTGCCATAGGTTCTCCATCACGGCTCTAAAAAGATGCAAATAACCAGCTGTCTATAAGGAATATAAATCCTTCCATTCCCTCACCATCCAGTCAGAGCTGAAGAAGCTTCTTAGATGAGAAGTGAAACATCTTCAAAGGAAAAAAAAAGGAAGTCCAGTTGCTTCCTGAAAAAGCACCCTTGCCACAACCATGACCTGGATGATTGAAAATCTCCATAGACCCGTTACTATTTCAGAGGGTGCTCTTGAATCTTTGATATCCAAAATTTTCCTCATCTGGTACATAAAACCCCTCTTGATTTTAGAATCCAAAGTTTTGTTTTGTTTTTCAGTGTGACCAACTGCCTACCTCATCCCAGGAGACCCAACTAGTAGCTTCACTCTACGACCGGATGACGGAACAGACCTATCCCGAACCCATCAAGAGTTTTGCGGTAGCAACTCGCCCTGAAGCAGTGTTCCATGTTGATATTCTTGGTGAAGGAAGACCGGCTCTCGTGAAGGCCAACAACCAGCTTGGTATGAGCTGGGGAGGGTAAAGAGAATGGGGGAATATTTAACGAGGAAACAGCATGCTGAGTTTGTAGTAGCTTGTTGTCCAGTTTTGGTCTCCACGATGTAGAAAAGATGTGGAAACTCTAGAAAGAGTGCAGAGAAGAGCAACAAAGATGTTTAGGGGACTGGAGACTAAAACATATGAGGAACGGTTGCAGGAATTGGGTATGTCTAGTTTGATGAAAAGAAGGACCAGGGGAGACATGATAGCAGTGTTCCAATATCTCAGGGGCTGCCACAAAGAAGAGGGAGTCAAACTATTCTCCACGGCACCTGAGGGTAGAACAAGAAGCAATGGGTGGAAACGAATCAAGGAGAGAAGCAACATAGAAGTTAGGAGACATTTGTGGCTGGGGAATTTTGTGCGTTGAAGTCCACGAGTCTTAAAGTTGCCAAATCTGGAGACTCCTGCAAAAAGGATATCATCTTCATCATCCCTTCAAATGAAAAGCGATTCCTTCTCATATCCTCTTAACATTTGTTTATTCCTTTGTTTTAATGTAGGAAGGGATGGGGTAGAAATTAAGCCACACCGGTGTGTCACCCTCTGTGTTTCTCTGTTTTCCCAGGTCTGGCTTTTGATTCCTGGGACCTGGATTTCTATACCGCTCTCTTCCAAAAATTGGGCAGAAACCCCACCAGTGTAGAATGCTTTGACCTTGCTCAATCCAACAGGTATTGCTCTTATTACTTATTTGCCTTAGAGCTGTGGTGGCCATGGCCATATTTGCTGGCACGCCAGCCATTAGCCAGCTGATTTTCGGCCTTCCAGAGGACCAGGTCCTGCCAGCTCTATAGAAGAGGTTCCACAAATCTACAGTGCCGTTTAGAACCGATTCCAGCTCCCTCCCCCCGCCCGTCCGCACATCATCAAGATGAAGAGCGAGAGGAGGAATTCTGGGAGCTGAAGTCCACAAGTCTTAAAGCTGTCAAGTTTGAACACACCTGGGGTTTTTTTTTCTAAAGGGTTAGGGGTACAAGGGTCTTGTAACTTGACAGCTTTAAGACTTGCATGCTTCAAATGCCAGAGTTCCTGAGCCAACATGACTGGAGGAGGAATTCTGGGAGTTGAAGTCCACAAGTCTTAAAGCTGTCAAGTTTGAACACCCTTGGGTTTTTTTTCCTAAAGCGTTAGGGGTGCCAGGATCTTGTAACTTGACAGCTTTAAGACTTGCGTGCTTCAAATGCTAGAGTTTCTGAGCCAACATTTTGGTTGCTAAACAAGAGCGTTGTTAAGTGAGTTTCACCACATTTTACAAGTTGGCCACACCCACCCAGTCACATGGCTGCCAAGCCACTCCCACTAGGTCACATGGCTGGCAAGCCACCACCCCCAGTCACATGGCCAGCAAGTCACTCCCACAAAGCAGGCCACACCTACAGAAGAGGTTCTAAAAAACTTTGAAACCCACCTCTGACCAGGCGAGGCCGTTTTCGCCCATCCCAGGCTTCAGGAAAGCCTCCAGAGGCTGGGAAGGGATAGCGCGGACACACACAACGCCATAAGGAAAAGGGTTGCCATCACTGCCTTAGAGTCTTCCAGTTGGAAACTTTGTACAAGTTGGACAGGAAAAAATGCATCAAGAAATCCATTTTGCAAGTCCTCGATTTACAACCGTTCATTTGGTGACCAAAGTTACAACAGCGCTGGCAGATGTGACTTAGAATCAAAATTCACGCAAAGCATTGATACCGCTTTATAAAATCTTAATGACACCTTGAATACGGCATCCAGTGTTGGTCAACACATTACAAAAAAGATACTCTCTCTCTCTCTCTCTCTTTCTTTCTTTCTCTTTCTCTTATTTTCTTTCTTTCTCTTTCTTTGTCATTCGTTCTTTCTCTCTCTTTCTTTCTCTCTCTTTCTCTTATTTTCTTTCTTTCTCTTTCTTTCTCATTTGTTCTTTCTTTCTCTCTCTCTCTCTTTCTTTCTCTTTTTCTTTCTTTCTTTCTCTCTTTCTTTCTCTCGCCTTCCTTCCTTCCTTCCTTCCTTCCTTCCTTCCTTCCTTCCTTCCTTCCTTCCTTCCTTCCTTCTTCTACATGGTTTTTCTCTGCAGTGAACACAGCCGGCATTGGTTCTTCAGAGGGCGCCTCCTGGTGGACGGGAAAGAAAGGGAGGAATCGCTCTTCGAGTCCATCATGAAAACTCAAGAACGCAGCAACCCCAACAACGTCATCAAATTCTGCGACAACAGCAGGTGGGGGGTATTCCCCATTCTCTCTCTCTCTCTCTCTGCCTCTCCCCTCCCCCTCCCCTGAAAAATGGAATTGCTAGTTTGGCAAGACAGACAGTCCTTGACTTATGACCATTCATTTAATGACCATTCGGAGTTACTGGAAAAAGTGACTTATCCCAGCATCCTTAGGGTTAACATTCGGGTGCTTGGCACCGGCAGGGATTTACAACGGCTGGGGTGTCCCCGGGAGTGATGTGAACCCCATTTGCAACCTTTTCTGGGGATTTCTAACCAGCAAAGCCAATGGGGAAAGCCAGATTCGCTTAATAGTAGTGTGATTCACTTAACGACTGCTGCAGAAAAAACAGGTTGCAAAAATCAGGTGCAATTCACTTGACTTTGCTTAGTGGCATTGCTTAGTGACAGATGTTCCCCTTCCCATTCGCGGTCATAAGTCAAGGATTTGTTATAGCTGTAGTGGCCCGCCAGCAGATTCGGACAGTGAGGAGGTTGGGGAAGAACATGGGCCAGTCCTGGAGTCTGGGGAAGGCTATGATGAGGGCTCTGCGTTGGAGGCAGAGAGGGGGCCACAGCCGTATGCCAGTTATGTCAGAGTTTTGGAAGCGTGACTAGTATTATGCGATAAACCCAGGTGCAATAACACAGCACACAGCCTTATGACAATTAACAGTGTTTTATCTACAAACTATATACCTGCAAACACATAGCAGGAGATAAATTCCCTTACCATTCACTACAGACACAAGGAGAGAACTGAATACACGCTGAGAAAAACACCCTCTTAATTGCCACCTCTATATAGACTCCTCTTAAAACAGTAAATGACTTGTGTGGACCCCACCAGAGTCTTGAAAAGGCGATACCATAGCTGCAATGAATCAGCCTCATTGCCTCAGCCTTGCTGATTACAGCTTACAATCTATCATCAGCTGGCAGCTATTACCGTATTTTTCAGAGTATAAGACGCAGCAGAGTATAAGACGGTT